>NC_140494.1:43589290-43736790 GCF_964271855.1 Acomys minous | reverse complement strand
ATGAATCACAGGCTAGCCCTATGAAGAGTGGCTGGGTTTCACATGGAAAGCAACAGCAGTCAGAGTATTAGGAATAAGCAGTTTCATTTGTTACCTGAAAACCCACCTCAGGGACAGGTTGCTGTTGCTCAGTTGGTGGAGTATTTACCAAGCATGCACAGATCTCTGGGTCTGAGCTCCAGATGTGGTGCAGCACACCTGTAATCCTAGCATTTGGGAGGTGGGCAGTGGGGGCAGGGGGACAGAATGTCAATTCCATCCTAACTATGGCTATAATTGAGTCTGAGCCAAGCCTACCTCAAACCAAAAATGACAGGGGGAAAAAAAGCCACAGCAGAACTTAGTGGCGTAGAAAGCGAATGTTTGCCCTTGTTATCCAAATCATGGCTGGCCTGGTGATGCCTCTGGACTTTGCTGAGTGCACACCACCCCTTTTGTCAGCTGAAATCAGGATGTGGATCTGCTGATCTCGAGGGAGTTCTCCTGGGATACCCCTGTGGCCTCTGCTGAGCTCTTTTCCTTATCGTGTATGTGTCCCAGTCCAGTAGCATTGCCTGGGCTTCTTTGGATGGCTGTGGCTGGACTCCAGGTAGCAGGAGACGCATAAGCACCCTGAAGTCAAGAGTCAATGGCACTATGCCACACCATTTTGTTCACACACTATTGACCAGAACACATGGCTGGCCAGCCCAAGGCCGAGGGGTACGTGCGGATTCATCCGTCATCCATGTTTTCAATCTATAGTTATCAAAACCTGGTTTTTTCATTCAGGAAGACTGTGTACCCACTAGTGAGGATCCGACACCCATAGTGATTTATGATGAGTCCCACTTGGCCAAGTATTATACCAGTGAGGCTTTGGCTCCCATGTTACAATCTCCTGTTTACTTGCTTCTATTATTATGCATGGCTCTAGGGTATTTCTCCAAGGCCTTGGCCATATGTGTTCCTCCTATCCCTGTGCTTTCCAGAAAAACACTGCCCAGTACAGATCGAGTATAGTTGGATCCATTGTATGTCAGTGTCCCAGCCCTTATGTAGAAAGCTGGGTGATTGGCACAATGCCTTATATGAGTAAGTCACTCAACACATATTTGCTGAAGGGATTTAAATGTGGTTTACCAGCCGTCTAAGCACATACTCTTTGGCAGCAGTGCATACATTAGAAACCCGGGATGAACTTGCAAGTGCCTACAGAAAGCCTCATAAATAGGACTCAGTTGGGTCAATAAATAGTCCTAGAGAGACTTTTACACATTGATGCCTTGACAATTTGAACTAGAGCAAGTAGTCTGAATTTTATGTCTTGGAAATGCACATATTATAATTTATGGAAATGGATGGGGGAGGGTGTCTCAGTTGTGAGAAGATATTCTTTCCTAGAATGTCTTTCATTAAAGCAAGTATTTCATAGTTCACAGTAAGTGCTGTTAGCCCTGCAAGTTTGAGAGCCACTGATTGCAGGAAAGGCTGTTCTCAGCTGGCTGGGATTACAGGATCTATGAACTTACAAGGCCTTGCTTCCTCTTTGTTTGGTCTCGTTTAAAGCCTCTTCCAGTGTATAGGTTAAGTCAGTGTCCTACTGTTTTCAGTCATAAAGCCTGTTTGGTCTGATCAGAAGCTGTTTAATTTTGTTTTATAGCTTTCTCCTCTCCGTGAGGAAGACTAGTTTAGTTTCCAGAGCAGTCTTGGTAAGGCAGCTGTTGGACACCGAAACTTACCAAATATTGCGAAAGCAGCTAGAGTAGTCATTAGGAACTCCGTGAAAGAGCATTTTACACAGATCACCCCAAGCCACTAGCTTCAGCTGAGCCGGAAATAGCTCAAGGGCTGGCACGGCAGGGTGGAGTTAGGAGGACAGGAGAGATGCGGTGGAAACAGGGCCTAGGATTTTATACACACAAGCTCCAGGATGGAGACAGCCACTGAGTTACAAGCAGATCCCTCTGCCACAGAAAGAATCAGTAAGGAAATCTGAAAGCAAAGGCTGTCTTTGGCCTCCAAGTTTCTCCTTTAGTAGCTGAATCAGGAAAGATGTAAAGTAGAAACAAGCAAAATATAGTCCTTGGGCCCCGGGGGTCCCAGATGCTCCTGAAGCTGGTGCGAGGAACCCAGTTTGCCCAAGGCACTGGAAGAGCAAGGCAGCACTTCCATTCTTACATCCTGAGCAGAGTTGGGGGAAAGGTTCAAGAACCCCACAGTTCTTAAACCACCATCAGCCTTTTTATGTTTACCCCAGAGACCTCACAAAAGGGCTCCCACCTTGATGCTTGAGCTAAAATACATTATTGCAAGCATAAGGATGCTCACTTCCATTGGTTTCCCTAGTCCCAGGCCACAGGTGCACATTGTATGCTCTGCTGTCTGCTGCACACACTCACTGCCTCATCCTTCCTTGCTGCCACACCTGAGTTGAAAACAAAAACACCTTTCTCAGAGCCTACCTGTAGCCATTTGGCAGGGCTGCCGACTCAAAACAGTATAGACTGTGTAGCTTAAAGGACTGATAAGCACAGTCATGGGCATCTGTAGGCAACAAGTCTGAGGCCAAATTATAGACAGGCTTGATTTCTTCTGAATACTTTGAGGAGCAACTTGCCCTTTGCCTGTCTCTTGGTTCTGAGACTTTCCTGGCAGCCTTTGGCATGGAACTGCATTTCCCGGTCTCTACCCTCACAAGGTTATTTTCCCTGTGCATAGCTGTCTTTGTATTCAATCTTTCCCTTTTTACAAGGTCACTAGTCATATTTAGTTGGACACCCACCCACTCCAACATGACTTCATCGTATTATGTCTGCAATAATCGTGTGGCTACATAAGGTCGCATTCTGAGGTCCAGAGATCAAGACTTTAATGTTTGAACTTCAGGGACAGACGTGGTTTGTTCATGTCACCACCACTCTGACCCTCAGTTTTTTCCTATGCCATGGTCCCCAGCGTCAGCCTTGCAGTCAGTTCTTGTCAGCTGGCATGTTCCATGGGTTGTAACCTTTACCAGGGGATTTGCACTCGCCAGCTATTCATAGCAGCCCCATAGCTCTTGCATGTGGCATCACTGACCTTTTTATTCCAGGGGTTTCTGCCAGAGTAGGGGCATTTTGTATGGGTCGGTCAAGACTGTCTCCTTGCAAGACTCTGCCCAAGTGGACGTCTGTCAATGACATAAAAACACATATACAAGTAACTAACAGCAGTGATAAAGAGAAAATGTCCATGGCTCTGCCCCCAGCATAGACTGTGTGCGATGCACAACTCTTGCCTTCTGGCCCTATGTTTCCATCAGCTGAGCACTGGCCTGAATGCGCCTCTTACCTCACTACAGACTCAAAGTGAATCTCTCATGCTGCCTGCCAGGGTCGACTCAGGCCACCTGTGTGCTTTTCATCTCTATTAGGGCTTCTGGTCCAAACGCTAGGTCAAGCACAGCTGCCTCCTTCCCGCCCCTTGCTAGGACAAGTCTCATCTTCCTATATCTCCATTTTTGCTTCAGGATGCCCTCTCCCCGGGGCTCCTTTTCTTGCCCCTCAGTGGCCTTGACAGACCCGCCGCTCTCCTAACCTGACACCTCTCTTACCTCTGCAGCTGTCTCTTGGTTCTCACCTCAACCTTGCCTTGCTCTCTGGACATCAGAATCACTTAGCTTCCTTGCCCCTGAACTCAGCTACTTGCCCAATATGATGTGTGCGGTCCCCAGTGATACATTTCCCATTCCCCAAGGTCGTTTTCAGCATTACCGCAAAATCCCACGTGACTCCACTGATCCTGATGAAGGCGCATCATCTCCATTGACTAGTTGGTGTGGCAGCAGGCTGCCCCTTAAACTCTGACAAGAGGGCCTTACTTTTCCCTTTAGCCCCAGTATGATGTCAGAGTTGTGTCTGGGTGTCACGTATACACATCCTTAGTTACGAGAGCATGACTTACATGGTAGCATCACTTGGAAAGCCTTGAAGAACATCAGCCCATTTTGTATCAACCTGCCTCAGTGAGGTCAAAGCTGCTATAGCTTGTCCTTTCCTCTTTGTTATTGACTTGTGTCAGGATGTTAGATGGTCCTCAAGTCCTGCGTCTCCTCTTGTTTGTTGGGTTTGTATACACCCTGTGTATGTATGTGTTGGATGCCTTCTGTGATTCATCCCCACACCATGACAAGTCTTGACACAGGAGGACTCCAAAAACACCCTCTGGACAATTTCCAGCATTGGCCACCCTCCTCCCAAGAAGTGGCGTTGAGCTCTGGCAAGTGTCACAAGCTCACTTTAAAACTCTGTGCTGAAAACACATGCTAAACTCTAGAAAGGTTTTCTTAGTGAATAGCTAAAAATATTCAAATATTTAGTTTCAGTTCTTTTCACCAAGTATTTTGTTATAATATCAAATATCATAAATGTATAATAAGAAGTTGGGTAAATCAATACTTAGCAAATACAGAGGAAAATCAACACATCGAGAGTCTTTCAGTGAGTGAGCTATCAAGTTGTGGTTTATAGGAGAGTATATAGTCTTACCTAGTTTGCATGTTAAAACTTATATATTTGCTTCACCCACTAATAAAAGTGCTGGGTAATTGGAAGCCCTGCTCACTCAGTAGAAGAATGAGATTCTACATGATTCTCTTACAGTTTTCCTGATTTTTCTACAATAAGGCAGATATAACATTAAAAATTATTTTGTCTTTTTTTTAGACAAAAAACATATATAAACTATCCTTTTCTAAACACCATGTCTGTTTTGGTCCCTTGTAGCCTACAGTGATTTAGGATACTACATCATCAACAAGCTACATCATGTGGATGAGTCTGTGGGGAGCAAAACACGAAGGGCCTTCCTGTATCTCGCTGCCTTCCCTTTTATGGATGCCATGGTAAGTAGAGGGAAGCATGGCCTTCCCTCCTTCTTAATGGTAAAATATAGTTATTATAGACTTCATCATTTTAAGCATTTTTGTGTGTATGGTTCAATAGAAGACAAGCATTCATGTTTCTATGCCATCAATTTGTAGCGCGCCTTTTATGTTGCATACTAAAGCTATTCCCATTAAATAGTAATTCCACCTCACCACATGCTACCCCCCCCAAAACCATGCTCTACTTTCTGTCTCTATGAGTGTGACGATATTAAGATGCCACGCGAAGGGACTCAAGCCATGTTCATTCTCTTGCAACTGGCTGATTTCATTTTAGATATTGTCAATGTTCTATGTTACAGATTGTGCCATATTTTCATTCCTTTATAAAGCAAAATAATGTTTCCTTGTATAGACAATATATTTTGCCTGTCTACTCATTTACATTACTTCTCCATTTTGGCTACTGAGATTAAATTATGAACATGAGTATATAAATATCCTTTTGAGTTCCTACTTTCAGTTCTTTGGGGTACACATCCAGAAGGGGGGGCTGCTAGGTTGTCTGGCACTTATATTTTTTTTAATTTTGGGAGGAGCTATGCAGCTCATTTCCATGTCAGCTTACCAGTTTTACCTACACGTAGGTGGTTTTCGACTGATCCTTGAGCTTTTCAGCCAGTGTCTCACATCAATTTATGATAATTATACAGATAGATAGATAGATAGATAGATAGATAGATAGATATTTGCTACAAGTTCTAGCAGTGAACATTTTGATGCAGTTATTAAGTGTTTTTTTTTTTCTGATAAGTTCAGTAACAGGAGATGGAGCTAGCTTTCTCAGACACTTGCTACTTGTGTGATGTAAACATGAGGGTTCCACAGTGGGCTTGTCCTGAACATACTGTTGGGATGTCATCATTAGTTACCAGGCTTTTGATATAAAGCAAGGACTGTCACGAGTCCTGTGTCAATGGTAATGAAGGCCTTTTTCTTTTCACTTTAGTGTAGCTATACAGAGACAATGCAGAATTAATAACATTTAATACCTACTGATAACTTTTTCCAATGGCTTCCTTTGTAAGTTACTGTGGGTGGGAGAATTGGGTCACCTGTGAACAACTGTGCCTGGAGTCTCCTTTTATGACTTTATCCAGCTGTTGCCTCTGGTAGCTGATGCAGCAAACTTAGTTAAGAAACCCAAGGAAAGGTCAAAGGGGCTATGCAGCCCCAACAACCTCCCACACTTTTGCATAAGGAGCCTAATACTTACAAATGGCTTCATCAAAGATAAGAATCAGGTCTCAGTGTTGAAAGAGTTAGGGTTGATCTGGATAGACGGAACCTATGATGTCACTCTGTCCTCCCCGTAAACTGGAAGTGGAGCTGGATCTAAACAGAGAGTGGTAATTATACAGTGAATTCTGGGAACTCATGACTTTTCACAAAAGGGAGCTGCAGGCTCTTAGATGCTTGGCCTTCTCTCCCCTGCCAGCTGTTTTATTTGCCACAACAGCATTTTGAAAGCTCAGTACAGGTTGAGCATCCCTCATCCCAAACCCCAAACCCCAACTTCTCAAAAACTGAAAGTTTCCTGAATGGTACCACATCTTAGAAGTCAGATAGCCAATTTCATGTGTAAGATTCTGATTCATGTACAAAAGTCTTTTAATTACTGTATAAACTTACTTCAGACTTTTTGTATAAGTCATACAAATTTTGTGTTTAGACCTTGATCCCAATGCCTGGTTATCTATCATCTATCTATCTATCTATCTATCTATCTATCTATCTACCTACCTATAACTATCTGTGTCTTTTTTAATTCTTTGAAGTTTTTTAGATAGATAGATAGATAGATAGATAGATATAGATATATAATAATAAACATTTATAAAAAGCAGTCATCTCTCCCTCATTCACCTGCACATGCCACATACACACTTATATACCTGTAGCAAAATCCTGTTAACCTGGTTGGGGAGATAATCTTTAGAAGTCACGAAACTTCCCACCCAGATGGCATTAAGACAACAAGAGAACCCACAAGATGCTGTTTACAAATGTCAGCTACATCTTTTTAAACATTGGACACCTTGGGACCTCAGCGTTGGGAGAACAGAATAGAGGCATCATCTGTCACACAAAATCTTTACTTAGACCTGGTGATTTGCTCACTGTGCTCAGCTCAACTGTCTTCTTGTTTTTTCTGTGTTCTAGTTTGCTTTCCATTGCGGTGATAAAACCATAGCCGAAAGCAGCTTGGGGAGGAAAGTTTATTTCATTTTACAACTCCCAGTTGCCAGCCATGGTTGAGGAAGCTAAGGCAGGGACTGGAGGCAGAAACCAAGTGGAGGCCTTGGAGGAGCATGGCTTGCTGATCTACTTCCTCTAACTTGTCCAGCCTACTTTCCTCTACAACCTAGACCTACCTGTCTAGGAGTGGTGCTGTCCATAGTGGACCAAGCCACCAGTCAACAAATCCCACACCACAGACTTCCCCCTACAGACTATTTTGGTATTTTCTCATTTGAGTTCCCTCTTCTGAGAAGACCCTAGCTTGTGTAGAACTGACAAAAATCTAACCAGTCAGTCCAAATTGGACATCAAGGCTCTGTGAAGTTCTTACACAGATCCTGTTGTGAGCACCAACCTCCATGTCCTGTCAGCTAAGCCTCGGGTTGCCTACTCCATTCCAGGACCTTCCTCCTAGCCTCCCTCAAACACACAAAGCCAAGCTTGGATGTTGTTGAATGGCTATCAGACTCTGAGGTCTTCTGTACCCCAGGCTAGTTCCCAGATAACTGAGACAGATACCTCTTGGATTTATAAAAGCTTTATAGCACACCAACCGGGCAGGTATCAACCATCTAAGGTATTTTGCTATGTCCCAGCTACACACTGCAAGTTACTTGCCTTAAATGTTCCTCTCTGGGCTGCTTCTGTTCCATCAAGCCAGCCCTCGTGGCCACATGCTCATGGTCCTTACTGCCCCATGGCGACTTTCTTCTCTCCCACTGCTACATCTTTCCCTTTTTCTCTCCAGTCTCCCAGCATCATGGTCCCTCTAAGACCCCAACCCCAGGAACCCAAGCCCCACCTACTTCTCTTCTGCCCAGTTACAGGCTTCAGCAACTTTATCAACCAATTAATTTTAAATTAGGTAGATCAAGGTTTATACCACAAAGCCTGGTATACATGGGAATGTGCTCATCTGGGCTGCAATCAGGTCTTGGAGGCCAGTAATTAGCATTAGAATGCATAACAACCAGAGCAACCCCCAACACTCAGACCCTGGAGACTAGAGAGTCTAGGCAACAAAATCTATGACAACATAGTCCAGAGCCCTGATCGGCTCATGAGCTGATGACTTCAGTCTCTCACGCCTTAGAACCCTTGCTCTAATATGCTTTCTGGAAGGATTTGGGGATCAAGACAGCTTCAAGGGAGGTCTTGTGTCCCCCACTCTTGCTAGGCATTCAGTTGCCAGCCATGGACACCAGCCCAACCAGTTGGCTTATCTCTTTCTTAGCCCTACTGAATAAATATGTGTCATCATTCACTCCACTCAAAATCTAGTGTGGAGCTATCCCCCAGATGAAGTTCACTTTTACCAGTGAAAGACTTGTCAACCCCGCTGCTATGACAGTTTGAGGCACAGACTTACCTAGTAAGTCATAATGTAAGAAACACCGTAATCCCAGCTATGTCTCTCATTGAAAATTCTGTTCTTTCCGGCAGGCATGGACCCATGCTGGCATTCTCTTAAAACACAAGTACAGTTTCCTGGTGGGATGTGCCTCAATCTCAGATGTCATAGCTCAGGTAACTATGCTCTGTGTGTCTGTCACAGCCCCTCAGAGTGACTGACCTTCTGATGAGTGAGTGACTGGATGGAACTGAGATGTTGAAACCGTACTCACAGTTTATGTCTGCGTGGTGCTTCCCAGCATTTGGCTCATATCACATATGGATTCTGATAGTGGTTTGATAAGTGAGGAAAGGTCATAGGCTGTGATCAAGGTATGTACAATCTTGCCTGGTTGGGTGTTTTACAGATTTAAATTAAGTTCCTAAGATCTGACCCATTAGTTTTGAGGTAATGACTAGTAAAGTGTGCTGGCGAGATGGCTCAGTGGGCAAAGTGCCTGCTGTGCAACTCTGCAAGCACGAGGACCAGAGTACAGAACCCCAGAACTGGGTAAAATGTGTGACCAGTGTTTTTCTGTAACCCCAGGACTGGGAAGGTAGAGGCAAGAGGATGCTGGGATCTTGCTGGCCGGCCAGTCTGGCTGAAGCAGCTAGTTCCAGATTGAGTGAGAGACCTGTCTCATAACAAAATGGAGGGTGGTGGCGAAAGATACCCGCAGATAACGCTGTGCACCCACAAGTGAGGGTGCATGCACATGCAGGCATGAGCATGCACGCGTGCACACACAGTGATATCAGAGTAACACCACTGAGCCAGTCATATACAGTCACTTTGCACTTGTTCCTATCCTCATGCCCTCTGCAGGGACTGAAAGAAAGCAGTCTGTCACTTGGTTCCAGAAGGAGCTCTTGGGACTCATGGGATTATTATTTGTTCCTTTTTTTTTTTTAACTTTGTTTCTTCTTATGGGTGGGGCACACATACTAGGCACACATGTGGAGATCGTAGGACAGTCAGTTCTCACCTTCCACCTTTGCCTGTGTTTCGGGAATTGAGCTCAGGTCACTTGGCTTGAGCAGCAAGCACTGTATCTACTGAGCCATCTTACTAACCCAGGTGCTTTGTTGTAGCTTTCGTTTTGGTCTGGCTTTCTGTTGATTTATTTGTTACACAATCTCTCTCTCCCTTTATAGCCTAGACTGACTTGGAATGCTCTGATCCTTCTGTCTCAAACTCCAATTTGATTGGGGTTTGACTGGGATTTGGGATTTGACTGGGATTATTCTTAAACATGAGTTCTTATGTGGGTACCAAGAAGTTCTGTCACTCACACATCATTTCCCCACTGTCTTAATTAGGGTTACTATGGCTGTGATGAAACACCATGACCAAAGCAAATTGGGAAGGAAAGGGTTTATTTGGCTTATACTTCCAGATCTTAATCCATCGTCAAAGGAAGTCAAGACAGGAACTCAGGGTAGGAATCTGGAGGCAGGAACTGATGCAGAGGCCACAGAGGGTGCTGATTACTGGCTTGTTCTTCATGGCTTGCTCAGCCTGCTTCCTTATAGAACCCAGGACCACCAGCCCAGGGGTGGATCCACCTACAATGGGCTGGGCCACTAATTAAGAAAATGCCTTACAGGCTTGCCTACAGCCCAGGTGTTACAGAGGTATTTTCTTTTCTTTTTTTAAAAATATATTTTATTAATTTATTCATATTACATCTCAATTGTTAGCCCATCCCTTGTATCCTCCCATTCCTCCATTCCTCCCTCCTTCCCATTTTCCCCTTATTCCCCTCCCCTATGACTGTGACTGAGGGGGATTACCTCCCTCTGTATATGCTCATAGGGTATCAAGTCTCTTCTTGGTAGCCTTCTATCCTTCCTCTGAGTGCCACCAGGCCTCCCCATCCAGGGGACGTGATCAAATATTGGGCACCAGAGTTCGTGTGAAAGTCAGACCCCACTCTCCACTCAACTGTGGAGACTCTCCAACTATGGCACCAGCCAAGGACAATACATGCAGTAAACTTTGAACCCCTACCCAGATCTAGCCAGAGGTATTTTCTTAATTGAGGTTCCCTCCTCTCGAATTAGTTTACCTTGTCGGGTTGACATAAAGCTAGCCAGCACACCCACATTTTAAAACGAGGCAGGAAGTTGGTTCCACTGTCTGACCACATTGTCTGAGAGGAAGGAAGGCTTACGTTTTCCTTTGCTGTGCCCTCTCTCTCCAAAGATAGAGCAGGAAAAAGCTTCTAGAAAAAGAAGATGCAGTCCCTACAGCGTAGCAGTGTGAGCACAGCTCCACCACACAGGTGGGCGGGGCTTGAGAATGCAATGGAGGAAAGCCTTCACGCAGGTGCACACTTCCTCCCACAGGCAGCCCCTGGGTTCCTCCTGGTTGTACACTCTCATCCGTAAACCACGGCTTGGAAATAATCTACAGTTAAACTGTTAGGTTCATCTCCCTAAGGACCAAGAATTAACTCTCCAAATTAATTGCATTTACTCCAAAGATCACTGGGAAAAGTAATTGAAAATAATTCTTGCTAACGCGCGTGCGTGTGCCTGCATACCAGCTAGCATCATTCTTTGATATATCTTGTTAATTTTCCTGTACAGTTATTAGCGTTGGGTCCCAGTGTTCCCTTCGGCATCCTCTGAGGGCTGAACTAAGCTGTCTTGTTCACTCACAGTTTAATTTGAAGGGAAAGAAACATCTCGCCTTTCAAACAGCGGCAGAAATTCCGTGGGAGTTTGTAGATGTGTATTATTTCAAAGGAGAAAAGACAAAAGGAAGCCGAAATGGGGAAGAAGGCATTTAGCTCTGCCTAAGATAAATATAGTAGGCATCTAGGACAGAAAAACAAAGAAGCATGCTTATGGAAAATACTTTGCCATATGCCTACAGCCATTTTTCTTCTTCATTTTCAACCTGGCCCTGGCCCCTGCTTATTGGAAAAAAAACAAATCTGGTTAGGAGAAGGGAAGGAAGCTGAGTTCAGATGCTGTCTTGCCCTGGGCTGTTCCTGGTAGAGAAACTATTTTAAACTTTGTTGTTCGAGAGTTCCTGCCACAATTTGTTCAGGGGAATAAATATAATTTTCATTCGTAAGTTTTCCACCCCTCTCCCCTCCCCAACCCTCTAGCCCGCCACCCTGCCCTGCTTTATTCTGCTCCTTACCTGACAGCATCTGCAGCAGCTAATCTGTAAGTAGGCCCTACGCAAAACACTGTGAACTACCTACCTTGCCTTTGTCAACACAAAAATATTAACTCTCGCCTCCAAAGGAATAAGGGTAGTTTGTTCTGAAGGTAAATATGGGCCACCATGGCCCAAAAATATAGATTTAGGTTACTCCAACCCCAATGCCTGGTGTGGTAGTAGTTTAAAGATGTTTTTATAGACACAGAGCAAAGAATATCATAAATCAAGACACTTTTTAAATGCATCGGTGGCAAGTGGGGTTTTGTTAATACGTTCCAGAAGGTTTTATCTGGTAGTCTCAGGATGTCCGCCCTGAGACAGAGATCAGCAAGGAATGGCTATTTTTTCTTTACAAGGCTTAAAGGTAGCTAGCCCTGGATAAATTGTAATTAGGCTCTGGGCCTGCAGTATTTCAGCTTTCTTCACAGTTCTAGTCAGCCACTCAGCCTTGCAGAAGCTTCAGTGGAACCAGCAGCTTTTTCCAAGACATTTCACAGTGCAAATAAATGAGTGAGAAAAGAAATCAGTGAGAAAATGGGTTAATAATACTTGGAATTCTACCAGCAACTCCCACTTTAAAAATGTGTTGGTTCGTACAATAGTACAAGTTGAGGCATGTGACCTCCATATTTCTTAAATATATTTTATTAATTTATTCATATTATATCTCAATTATTATACCATCCCTTGTATCTTCCCATTCCTCCCTCCTTCCCATTTTCCCCTTATTCCCTTCCCCTATGACTGTTCCTGAGGGGGACTTCCTCCCCCTATATATGCTCAGAGGGTGTCAAGTCTCTTCTTGGTAGCCTGCTATCCTTCCTCTGAGTGCCACCAGGCCTCAAGGGGCATGTCCCATGAATGTCTTCACTTATCAGAAAAGTGGGACAGAAGGGAGGACATCCTATTGGGACTCTAGGTGAGAGAAGCATGGGAGAATGGGGAAATAGAAGGATCCAGAGGGTCCTAGAAACCTACAAGAAGAACATTATGACGGGTGGATCTGGGCCCAGCGGTCCTGCTCAAACTATGGCACCAGCCAAGGACAATACAGGCAGTAAACTTAGAACCCCAACCCAGATCTACCCAATGATTCTTCACAGTTGAGTGAAGAGTGGGGTCTGACTTTCACACGAACTCTGGTGCCCCATATTTGCCCACCTCCATATTGAACTGGAGTTCCAGATGTCCCCGCTGGTGACGTCACTATGGGCTTTAGGAAAACGCTATTGGTTTGTTTTATTCCGACCATCCAGACTTTGTTCGCTTTTCAGCATCAAAGTGAGAATTCTGCTGATGCTGTTTGTCCTTCCTGGTACCTCCCATCCCCTGCCCTCTGCTGAAACCCACCCTTCTTCTGAGGTCAGCTGTGAACCCGCTCTCCATTCCTGCCTTTTCGCCTCAGCCTTTGGCAAGACCATACCCTTGCCTTGCCCTTGTGCGCCTCCCTCACCTGGTGTCTGTGCAAACTATAAGTGCACAGCTCGGGCCCCTCCGCTGACCCTGGGATGCTGTCACACCTCCCTGGGATGCTGTCACACGTCCCAGGAGATGACCTTGATTCCCGCTTCCCAGAGAAAACTGAAGCAATCTCATTCTTATCTTGTGGCCACTGTCCTGTGAGCGAGCTTAACTTGCAGCCCCTGCGTTCCGTGATTTGGAGAGGTGGCATCTCTGTTTCAAGGCCACCCTGTTCTGATCTAGCCTGCTTTCTCAGGAACCTTATTAATTATTTTTCAGTGACCCCTCTGCCTCCCTGGATGGTTATCTGGGCACAACATGTACTCAGATAGCTGGAAGACACAGGGTGGCAAGCAGCTTTCTCCATGCACCTCCTCAGCCACACGCATGTCTTTCTCTTTATTCTCCACAGCCACTTCTTAGAAGGACTGTTTCCACTCACTGTCCCCGTGTTTTATTTTTCTACTTCCTTTTCAGTGTGCTCCCTACATAGGTCCGGCTTCACTTCTGTCAGTTCTCTCAGATGGTCCTTACCAAGGACCGTTGTGGCATTTAGACCGAGGAGGCAGTTTCCGTTGTCTCATGGGCACCTCACCAGCTCTTTACACTAGACTCCACCCTTGCTGGCCCCGTTCTGTCCATGGAGACTCTGACTCATGCCCATGATGGGCTGGATGGGGTTTGCCCCTACCGTGACCCCATCGCACACGCAGCAGGGTGATCATTTTCCCATCTCACCCACTCCCACCATTGCCATTAGCCATGAAGTGGCACGGCCAAGGGAGGCAGAGGGGTCTCACCAGAGCCTGCCCCGCGCTGTCCAGGATGCCTAGCCCCTAAATGTGCATTAAACAAGCCATCACCTAATAACAACACAACAAAGCCAGGTTGTCTCCTAGGTTTAATAGCATCTTCAGCATGACTGTGATCCCCCGTTAAATATCCATAGCCTCTCCTTCTCAGAGCTTCGGACAAAGCTGTGGCGTTCCCACAGACACCCGGAGCCTGTGGCAAGAATTCTCCTGTAGCGAGAATTTTGCTGAGTAAAGTGCAAGTGCAATCATCTGGTTAGAAACTCAGGGGCCACCCTGGGAGCAGCTCCCTTTATCACGAAGGGTTATGAGCTAGTCCTTGGGGCTCTCTTGCCTTTGCTGTGCCCGTCTCTGCTGCTGTCACTCACTCTGACTGAGAACCGTCCCTTCACTCGCCTGCACCCAGCTGCCCTGGCTCTCCTATTGCCGCCACAGCTGTCTCGTCCGCTGAAATCCTGACCACCTCAGCCTCGGATTACAGGGGGTACTTGAAACTCTCAATCCTGAGGCTGACTGCCATGGCTGGAGCCCCCACAAACCCCTCCGCCTGTCTAGCCCCAGCATGGCCTTCATCCCACCTGGCTCTCTGGTGCACAGTCCACCTACCACAGATTCTCCAGCCTGGAAGAAATACTCTGTCACCCACCACCCCCACCCCCCACCCTCCCCACCCCACCCCACCCCACCCCCACTCCTGCCTCCTTCCCGCTCCTCCCACCTCTGCTGGATCTAAAGGTCTCAGCCCACACATTGCCCACAGTCATGCTTCCCTCCCCTGCAGCGACCCTGTCATGGCTGGCAGCGTGCACTCGCTGGCCCATTGTTTGAGTAGCATTTCTGTCCTCTCCACTAGCCTGTCAAGCCCCGAGAAGTCAGTCTGGCGCCAACTATAGCTGTGTACCAGAGCCTGGTTGGGGGCCAGTACGTGCTTTCACTGGGACGTCCTCAGCGCTAATGCAGCAGGTTCCTTCTGAGCACAACCTGGCGTGCTTTCGGTAGCCATGCCAGACTCAGCAATCGTGATTCTGCATGAGAGTGCAAAGCACACAGGTGTTATTTTGAGTTGGGAAGTGATGTGGTCTGCCGTGAAGAAATAACGCCTGTGACAGGTGCTAGGCTGCCTGTTTCAGTCTGTTAGAATTTCAAGGTGGGGGGGGGGGGTGTTTGGAACTCCCCTGGATCAGCCCATCTACCTGTCACCCTTCTGCCCGATGGGCTGCTATTGTTGTCCCCCCGCCACATTACTCCTCTTCGGCACACATCTTCCCTCTCCACCCTGGTTCAGGTCCCCCCTCCACGGTCCTGCTCCTCGGGCTTCTGTCTTGCAGAGGACACAGTGGCCTTCACATTTTCACTTCACACAGCCGGGTCTCATGGTCTACGTTGTCACCACCTAGGTTTATACTGCACTCTACATAGACGGTAAACAACGTGAAGCTTGGATGTGCATAAAAGGACATCCTAGGGCACTCTCCCTCGCTAGCAAAGTAAATAGGCATTGTGTCCACAACCGCAAATGCCCGCCAGGCCTCATGTCTTTCCGTTCACTGCCTTTGGTCCAGTTAGAAGCAACATGGGGAATTCTCTGCCTTTGGTCCAGTTAGAAGCAGCTGGGCATCCTAGAAGATCATGGGCATCCTTACTTCTGTCACTCCCCAGCATGTCCTCCCGGCATGGCAAATGTGTGTGAGACAGGGTGAAGGAGACAGTGAGAGTGACCACCTCGTACAACCTGTGTCTGCTTAAGTCGCCACGTTCTCAGCTGTCTGCCCAGAGCCACATGTCCGTGCAGTACCTCAGTGTTCTGGGGACCCAGTGGTGAGGGTGGCCACACTTCTGGTGGCTGCAGGATGAGAAGGCTAATACATTGTAAACTCTGCTTTCGAGACTGAGCCATCCAAGAGAGATTTACACTTCATCGTGACTTCAGTCTCTCCTGATTTAAGGTCACTTTTACCAACCACACAACCTGTTTTTCAGCCTCTAAATATCACCACTGTGGTTTGGAGCCTAAGTTTTGTAGATTGGTAAATACGAAGCCTGCTACTTCCAAGTACAGGACATCCAGGTCTCTCGATAAAGAAGTGGGCATTGTAGTCACATGGTAGTTACTATTTTAATAACTTTCCCAGCATAGTGTTTTACATATTTTTAAATTGTGCGTTGTCCCATCATCATTTCTAGAGGTGTTTGGAACAGCATTTTAGTGGGTTTTATCCTGTAAATGTTCTGCCCATCTGCCCCTGCACATTACTGGCTGCCACGGCTTTTTCCACTGCTGTGGAAAACTACAGTGGCCAACGGGGAGGCAGCTAGGAGGCCAGAGTTTCTAGGTATTTCTTAGTGGGTAATCTTAACAAGAAATATAATTGCCTTAAAAGAGTGTCAGTGGTTGATCGTAACCATGGCTGTGATCCACTCAACCTGAGCATCTGCTTCTGGGTCACAGGCAGTCAGAATCGAGGCAAAGCCAGTGGTCAGTTCTGCGCATCAGTTACAGGGTTCCAGAGGAGCCCAACCTCCATGGACCAGCTCATCCCGCTGACCTGCCCTGTTCTCTCTCACAGGTCGTTTTCGTAGCCATTTTGCTTCACAGCCACCTGGAATGCCGAGAACCGCTGCTCATCCCCATCCTGTCTCTGTACATGGGCGCACTCGTGC
This sequence comes from Acomys minous, assembly GCF_964271855.1. Lineage (NCBI taxonomy): Eukaryota > Metazoa > Chordata > Mammalia > Rodentia > Muridae > Acomys > Acomys minous. Next base: position 43,720,139 of record NC_140494.1, on the reverse strand, counting down.
GCTGTACCACACTGTGCCTGGGCTACTACAGGAACATCCACGACATCATCCCGGACAGGAGCGGCCCAGAGCTGGGGGTGCGTGCACCTTTTGACTGTTTACAGTATTAGCACATGCCAGTCTTGTACAAAGTAACAGGACTCCCCGTGCAGTTCTCATGCTTGCGTGCATCAAGTGGCCGTCATACTCGTCCCCCCATTCTACTCTCTCCCTACTCTTCCTGTCCCTCTCTGCCTTACCCGCAGGGTAGTCCTGACCTGTTCAATCACAGTCTGACCAAAGACCCAGAGAATATGAAATGAGAACCCAGAGTAATAAGCCCAAAGGTCAAGTGCTAGGGGTTTTCTTAGAGGAAAGCAGACAGAACATCCTATAGACGGGAGTGATCTTAGAAGTGACCCAGACAGAACATCGTGAACTCTATAGACAGGAGTGATCTTAGAAGTGATCCTCCAGCCTCCTCCTCCTCCTTACCAAAGGAGGAGGCAGTGTGTCAGGTCAGGTCATGGGCAGCAGGGCATTAGTACCTCCCTGTACTCTCGATGGTAACCTCTTTCATGGCCCAGAAAGCTTTAGGATTCATGGAACCATTGTGCTCATGATTTATTGTTTTTAACATCATCGCATAGCCCCAGGCTCTGTTTGTATTATCTCCACTGGCCAGTTCCAGGTTCCTAACTGGACACATCCTAGGGACTGGGCAGAGCTCTAGATACTATAGTGTGATGGGGAATCTTCAGATATGGCTTCTAGGTACAAACAGCTTTAAAACGCAATAGGCAGGTAAGACCAACACGGAGAAAACATTTGGGGTGGGGTGGAGGGTACACCACCTAGATGAGTCAAAAATTAAACAGTGTCTACACTGCAAAGGACCCAAAGGGCCTCCAGTTTTGGTTGAATGGGCTAGGAAGCCTCCCTGGAGAAGTTTGGGTTTGTCCCGGTCCTTATAAATCAATTAAGAATCAAGATAAGAATAAAGCACCCAGTGTTCCATACGAGGCCAAACACTCTGCTCATCACAAGTCATGAGAGCAGTGTTGTGTGAGACACCATTTCTCTCCACCAGCTATAAGGCAGACAGGAAGGATTATGTCTAACCTTGACCACACTCCATACCCCATCCCCAGCCCAGCCAGATGACGCTTTCATCGTGTCACGCAGCAATTGTGTTGACCATGTACCTCATACCTCATCCTAGGTCAGGCTACCACTGAAATCCTACCTAATTATTTCTACCACTTGGCCAGCTACAATTGTCTTGATAGGACCATCTTCCCTCTCCTCCCCCTTCTCCCTCCATCTCCTCCTCCTTCCGCTCTTTTTCTGTCTTTGTCTCTGTCTCTGTCTCTGTTCTCTCTCTCTCTCTCTCTCTCTCTCTCTCTCTCTCTCTCTCTCTCTCTCTCTCTCTCTCTCTCTCTGTGTGTGTGTGTATGTGTGTGTGTCCAGCCTCCAACTAAGGGAAAGAAATCAAAATACCTAAGATGGTCCTATGATGTAATTGTTACCCTCTTAAGAAACAAAACCAAAATTTCATAAGAGAAGCCAAGCTTGAAAGATAGCACAGGCCCTAAGATGCCTTAAGACATGCCTTGGCCTTTGCTTTTGCTTCACTTAGTGTTCTGCACAGTGTGTGGCTTCTGTAAAGGCTTTGGAGGTAGGAGTTTCTGTAGCTGAGCTTAATAGTTCTGTAATAATTGGACACATTTTTATATATTGACTGATTCCAAAGCAGATTATAATAGCTTTTTATTTCTCAGAGTTACCTCCCACAGACATGGCTTCAAGCCAGCCACTGTGATGACATAAACAGAGACTCATTTCAAACCTGCTTCTCAGGTCCTGGAACTGGGCTCCACCTTGTACGGAGGCTGGTTCCACACATGGAAAACAGTGGTCTGGATCCATTGAGCGTCACTCAGTGTGCTTTGGTTGCACAGTCGCTTGCCAGCTGTCTGAATTAATTTCTAATAAGACTGTACACTTAATTTTAATTCAACTTGGCATGCCTACAGAGGCTTTTCTGTATGTTATTGTTAAGCATAACGAGGTTGCTGTTGATTGGCATTAGAAGGACAAGTTCTGATTTCAAGCTGTTTTCTTTTCTACTTCTGGAACCTAATGAACTTCGACCTCTGTTTCTCAACACAGGGCGATGCAACCATAAGAAAGATGCTGAGCTTCTGGTGGCCTCTGGCTCTGATTCTGGCCACACAGCGAATCAGTCGGCCCATTGTCAACCTCTTTGTGTCCCGGGACCTTGGGGGCAGCTCTGCTGCTACAGAGGTAGGGCACTTTGTGGGCATACATTGGGGGATAGAAGTGATAGAAATTTATTTCTAGTTGACTGCAAGAGCTCAAGCAATTCTAAAGTATTAGGTCATATGACACAGTGACAAAGGAAGCCATGAGTGGCTGACTTTTGACGACTACATCTCTGTGACTATGGAAGAAAACATCTACTTTATCCTTCTTACGCAGAACATGAGGAACCAAGGCATAGGAGGGAAAGACGGGGATAGGCTAGAAGCTGAGACAGAGAGAACATTCTAGCTTTCTGACTTCCTTTCCATGGCCCTTTTATTTCTCCATAGTGCCAGCATGCAGCCTCTTCCCTGTTGATGCAAAGGATTCTGGGGTATGCCTGTAGGAACTCAAGCAGTGCCCCAGATCCCGTTGTAACCCAGCGTAGCCTCCCTGGTCTACCCGGAGTCACACACATGCCATGCCACCTATGGGCTCTTTGACAACCAGCCCTCCTCCAGAGGAGAGTCTCCTGTGTGTACTCACTCAAAGCCCCAGAAATGGATCTGGAAACTGGCTGCCATTGCATAGAAAGGGTTGACTCATCCTCTCCCTCCTTCAAGCGGGGATGGTCAAACAGGGTGACTACATTTGTTTCTTCTCCATTGCCTTCTGGAGAATTCATTCTGTTGCTGGCACCTCTGATCCTTTAGGAGGCCTGGAGCCTTCTCATTAAGGCCTCCTGTTTACACCTGGCCTTGACTGCACTGTCAGCAGCTCCCCAGCCCAGCGCATCCTTGCCAGTTTCCATGTCCTGGGAAGTACTCCTGTTGCCCAGGAGAAGATGCCTATAAACCAAAATCAGAAGGCTTTCTCTGGCCCCTGCTTATTCCTGGATTTTGGTATCTGAGTCACAGATGTCATCTTGGGTGGCTGTTATGGTACAACAGCTTTTTCAGTCAAATATTGCTTTTTCTAAGTAAAATGTATGGGACCCCCATCGCTTATGTGCTAGAATTCCATCTTCCCATCAATAACCCAAAAGAGAACAGATTTTGCATCAGGCATTTCCAAATTGCCAGCTATGGCATAGCTCAACATATGGTGAACAGAGCTGGCGGTTATATACTGTGTGCTTATGCCTCAGGCGTTTGTTTCCATTTTAGTCATTTCCCATCATCCTTGTGTGATTAATATTACCAGTGCCATTCCTGTGGAGAAACTGAGATGAGAGTCCAACAGGAGAGGGTTCCCGTCTGACACAAGAGTGAAAGGGAAGTTTGGATCTAGGCCTGCCTAGCATGATGTTCTTTCATGTTATGCCACACCACACCACGCCACACCACGCCACGCCAAGTTTCCTCATGGTGCTGCTGACTGTACCATGTCCCTGTGTGCTGGGCACAGTTGCTGTCCATCAAAGCAAATGAAGCCTGACTTCCTCTTCCGCTGGTGACTTAAACCACCAGCCTCCAGAGTGTAGCCGTAGATGCCAAATTTTCATTTTCCTCCATGCAAGAAAAGAAAACCCTTTTCATGGAAACCTGTTGGTAGCCTTTCCTGTGTGAAATATCTTTTTTTTTTTTTTTACTGAATTAAACTTTTGAGTTGGGCCACTAGGACCAAGCAGCCTCAAGTGTGTTGAGTTGGAAAGACAGTAGCACAAAGTCGCTGACAAGCAAGACTGCCACGCTGAAGGATGGCATGGAGGTGGAGAAGCGCAGCCATCCCAAGACTCTTCTTCTAAAGTCTTTTGGGCTTGAGGGGATAGCACAGTGCGGACCAGGGTCCAGATCACCAGCTTCTACCTATAATGCCAGAGCACGCAGGCAAAGGCACAGCATCCTCTGAACTAGCTGACTGAGACAAATGAATGAGGTCTCTGGCCTCAGGTGGGAGGCCATCCTCAATACGTGAGAGGGAGCGCAATGGAGGAAGATCCTTGCTGTCAACCAGGCCTTACACACGTGCAACACAGACGCGAGCACACACACACACACACACACACGCATTCTACGCACATGTGCGAAACACCACATAACATTGTGACTGATGTGGGAGCTCGGTTAGGCCCAGTGGAAAGAACCCAGATTCTGGAGCCTATGGCAGCTGGATTGGGATCTTGACTTTTAAGCAGGGGATCTGGCTTGTTCTTCATTAGATTCATGCGAAGTGGGATCTCCCTGATATGATCTCTACTCTTTTAGACTGTCCTGTGGCTAGTGAATGCATGGGCAGATGTGCCACTAGCCTTGGCACCTGGCCTGGCAGATCCTGGAGGACTGCCTGCTCATGCCCACGCTAACATTGTCCCCTCTTCTCTTGCAGGCAGTGGCAATTCTGACAGCTACCTACCCCGTGGGTCACATGCCATATGGCTGGTTGACAGAGATTCGTGCTGTCTACCCTGCTTTTGACAAGGTGAGACCTCTATGGCATGGTGTCAGAAACACACTTTGTCATGTTGCCACTTGATGGACAGGGGTTTCCAGGGGCTTAACTTGCTGCAGACTCTGTAATGTTTGGTATTCCTGAGGTCACATTATTCCCCCTAGACTTGAGTATTTTCAATGGAAAAATTAAATAACCCCCCAAAGCAAGTTTATCAGGCTTTGTTCCTCTGGCTTATTGTGGTTTACTCAGCATTATACCTTGTGGGTCCTGTACTAGATAGATGTCCAGATTGTGGCACGTTGAGGGAAGGCCTTGAGCTTGTAGGCACATGTCTGTCTTTCTGTGGCAGGGAAACACAGACAGTGTTTGTGGAGCAAGACTTGTTTCCTGATTGGCTGGAGGTTTTTTCTTAAGGCATGTTTATTTCTGTACATGTATGTGCTGAATGAGTTTATGTGTACCAGAGACACGCAGGTATCCTCAGAAGCCAGAGGGCATCAGAGCCTCTGGAGTTGGAGTTAAAAGCAGTTGTGAGGTGCCCAGTGTGGGTGCTAGGAGCCCTCCCCCCAGCTCCATTCTGTTCAGTTCAGCCAAAAATCCCCACCGGCCAGCAGCTCTGCCCTCCTGCCACTGTTGGCCCCTCCAAGGGAGGCATCTAACTCTTCTGACCTCATCTTTGGCTGGGTGGGGACTTCCCTGCTTGTCATTACATAATGTCTACTTAATCACACCTCTTTTATTTAAAGCTATAGCCATTTTCTTTGAAACAAATAGCTAGCAAGGCATACTGTTTATATATATATATATATATATATATATATATATATATATATACATACATATATATGTGTATATATATATATATACATATATGTGTATATATATATATATATATATATATATATATATATATATATATATATAATGTTCTGAAAGAACAAAAGGCAATAGCTCCCCGCGTGTAACATGTTTAGCCTTGCTTTCTCTTAGCAATAGCTCAGGGCCACTGCTTCCTCTCTTCTGTCTCATTCAAGCAAGAGTCCAGTGGATTTGGGGAATGAGCCTATGGCCAAGGTCTCCAGCAGGCCAAACTGGGCTCTGCTTCCTAGCTGTCACTACGCCTGCCCCCTCATCCTTCCCTAGCCCCAACTCCAACTTCTTCTGGGCACAAAAGGCCCCGCCAGAAGTAGAAATTTTTCCCTTTTTTGCTCACAAATAGCAGCTTTGGAAAGGCCTCCATCTCAAAGGACAGACTTGTAGAATCTAGCTTCCAAGAGAGGTACCCTACTCCTCCTACCCTACATCACACCATCACACCCCAAGTAAGCCCAGAGTACTTCCCAAGTCAAGACAAAGTCCACCCCCTACACACCACACACACACACACACACGCACGCACGCACGCACGCACACACGCACGCACGCATGCAGCACGTACGCACCCCTCCCATGACAGCATTCTTCCATACTGCCCAGCCTCCTCCTATCTTCCATTTCATTTCCCTTCTTGGGTCCACACACTCATCATAAAGTCTGACTCACCTCTCAGCTGCAGGGGTCCCTCCAAGAATCCACATGAGATCTTAAATAGGAACTGGGCTGGTGTGGCTTCTGCCTTCATGGTCTATTGGTCCCCACCCCCCACCACTCACACACATTTGGTGCAGCACAAAGAGCTTCTTCCTAGGTGGTATTTGTCGTTGATTCCTGCAGACCCCTGAGACTGCGCAAGGTCTGAGTCACTTTAAGAGAGGGACCTTCTGCTTAGTGAGTTAACGCAATCTATAGATAGAACTCCCGCTTTCGTTTCAAGGAACGTGTGTGTGCTAAGTCCTAGAAACCCAATGCAGATGTCAGTCTTGGCTAAATTTCTCTTCTGCCGTTGGTAAGTAAGATTATATAATGTGACTCACACAGACAAGAGAGTGGCTATGTACCGAGGGGGTGAACTGTTGGCTGGGACTGTCCCAGGTGAAGTTGGTTTTGGCTACCTAATAATAATAAAACTTAACAATACCACCCTCTGTGTCTTCAGCGGGCGCACCCAATAAAAACATCGTTTTAATCACAAGGGTTAGAAGCTATGAATTTTTTTTTTTCTTTAATGAGCCTCCCTCTGGCCAGCAACTAGAGTTACTTGGGGTCCGTTTAAAGCCTCACCATTGTTTGCACACATTCTGGTGAGCAATCCCAAGCCGTGTTTGGGAATGCCATCTGGCCACTAATACCTTAGATCCCTCCGTGTGGGCTGCCTACGTTCCTTGTCTTGACGATGGCAGTCTCTGACCTCTCTGTGGGTTTCAGAAGAAAAGATCTAAAATGGTTCACATACCTTGTAGTGGTTCTGACTAAATATAAACCATGTGTGCAAATTCTCTATTTTTTTTTAAAGTGGTTGTCTATCAAAGAGTTCATTGGGCAAGTCAAACCAAACTGCTTGTCTAATGCTGGTGTGCCACTTCGTTTCCACCACTTCTGCAGAGGCGCGTCTGTGCTCTCTTACAAATGAAGGTGTCCTACCGTGGCCACCAGCATGGGCCAGGAGTCTTTGGGCATGACTGCCTGAGGTTTATAGTGTCTCCCCCAATCCCTGCTCTCCATTAAGCCAATGAGGGGCCAGGTGTCATGGACGGCTTCTGTTCCTCCAACCCCTGCTCTCTATTAAGCCAATGAGGGGCCAGGTGTCATGGACGGCTTTTGTTCCTCAGCTCTGGAGCTAATTTGATCTATAGTGGAGCGGGATTCTTCTCTGATTTTCTTGGAGTGTTGGTTAGGAGAGCGCAGTGGGTTAGATGGCGTCAACAGGCCTCTTCCCTCACTGTGCCCTTTGGTGACCCGTGAGAAGATACGCTGAAGCACCTGCTTACAGGATTTCCTTACACCTCAAGTGTGGCAAATGCTCCTTGATATGCTGTTCTGGTTAAGTTCCTCTGGGCCGGAGAGTGGGCGGGACATGCAGGATGTAATCTCAGTGATTGGTGCACAGGGGTCTGAGCATTTGAGGACACGCTGTCTACCCAAACAGCTCCAGCATCATCAGGAGGGAGGCCAGGAAACTGTCAATCAGTCAAAGGTTAGAGAGGCTTTCACAAGCAGGTGGGCTAGGGAGGGGCTGGACCTTTAGAAGAGGGGTACTTTAAAAACCAGGAAATCCAACCAAGGGAGAAGAGACAACTGCTTGGATGCAGGGGTTGGGGGGGAATAGGAGCCCTGTTTGGGGTGCAGGTGGGACTGGTGGGAAGGCGTGTCTGGGGCACAGAGCAGCTGGTAAGTGCTCAGGGGAAGTAGTATTCCTTTGGTAGGGAGGAGAAGATCCCCAGAGATCAGTGAACCAAGGCATTTAAGGAGACACCAATCCTGGTGGCCAAGCACAGGGTCTGCCGAAGCCAGAAGGGGACACATGAGTCAGGAAGCAGGCTTCAGAGCCAAGGCCCTTCGGGGTGAGGTGGCAGCCTGGTGCCAAGGACAGAGAATTGAAAGAGGCCAGAGTTCCCTCTGGTTAATGTTTCTGGACAGGAATCTGACAGCCGTTTCAGAGACCCAGTGTGACAGCCATCTTCCGAGCTGTCACTTGAGATCCATACTTGAGGCACGTCAAATAAAACAAGGTGCTCTTTGTGACCTGGGGGCTCAGCCAAGGATAACCTAGCCTTGTCATCGCTGCCATTCTCTTTTCCCAGAATAACCCCAGCAATAAACTGGCGAACACAAGCAACACGGTCACCTCGGCCCACATCAAAAAGTTCACATTTGTCTGCATGGCACTGTCACTGACGGTAAGGGGAGACTGGGGACCGAGCGGGGGGAGGGGTGCTGGGGGCAGGGGCTGGGGGGGGGGTGAGAGGGGCCGGGGAGAGAGCACATTCCCTCTCTTTCTCTTCGTGAGTGCTGCCCACAAAGGGAAATTGCCATCTTAAAGGAAGAATCCTATATTTCATAATGTGATGCCTGACTGTCTTAATTAATGACTGTTGCTCAAGATCATTGACTCTAAGAATAAATTTGTTGCTTCTCAGGCCCACAGACATGATCAAGAAAGACAGCTCTAATCTAAATAACACTCTTGTGTGTGTGTGTGTGTGTGTGTGTGTGAGAGAGAGAGAGAGAGAGAGAGAGAGAGAGAGAGAGAGAGAGAATATCTTTTGAACTCAAGTCAACTTTGTAAATGCCACTGCCCTTTCCCAAATGTAACTAGTATATTTTCTCTAGTAGAAATCATTTTCCTAATCACATTGTACAGATATAGCTGATTTACTATAATGGGGGTCTCTCCTGAGTCGCAAAATGTCTGTTATAATTAAAAAGGACAGTAACAGCCCTGTTTGGGATGCCGGTGGGAACGGTGGGAAGGTGTGTAGGGCACAGAACTGTAAATAAGGGTCTCACTGTGTAGACCAGGCTGGCCTGGAACTCACTATGTAGAACAGGTTGGCCTAGAATTCACAGAGATTTTCATTTTCCTGCCTCTGCCTCTAGGAGTTCGGGTGTACATTTTTTTGGTTTTTGTTTTTCTTGTTTTTTGTTTGTTTGTTCGAGACATCCCTGGCTATCTTGGAACTTACTCTGTAAATCAGGCTGGCCTCGAACCTGAAGAACCACCTGCCTCTGCCTCCCAAGTGCTGGGATTAATGGTGTATGACACTACTGCCTGGCCTGGGTGTACATTCTTAAGTAAACAATACATCCTAGCTTTGCTAAGCTCTCATATGGAAAGATAATACTCAGAAAACGTTAGGGATGGTGCCCATGCAGAGTATACAGTTTGAGACTGACAGTTTAAACATTTCCTAAAGGCAAGGACAAACATAGCAGCATACACGGTAGCTGTGCCATGGGATTCTTAAGGGATTAAAGAATACAGCTCTTTAAACTCAGCTCAGTTCTCCTTTGTTGCTGTGGCTGCCACTGCTAAAATCCTGTAGAACTTAATTTTTATTTATACAAACTATCTACTGATTGCCAGCATGTGTTCCTCAGGCATCACTAACAGGCAACAAAGAGGGCCAAGTGCTGAAGTGTCTTCCTAGGAACAGGAAGACAGTAACTGCCATCTTCGCTGTAGTCCTCAGAACATTTAGCTTGGTGAGCAGCATTGGTTTCCTTGAAAAGCAAGACCTAAGTAAGTTTCAAATCTCCAGCAACCACTCAAAAGCTAAGGCTTAATATCTGGTCCAACACCTGGACTCACAGAAAGCCTTTGGAAACACCTAGTTACAACGTCACACCCTCAGCACCCATCTTCACCAACACTACCTCTCCAACCACCTGCCCCTGTGGGATGCGGTGACACACATGAACCCGAGGCTCCTGCTAGGAAGGAATTTCTGATCACATCTGTGGTTGCAGTTGACCAGTGACCTCAGGTGACCTGTTCCTCTGTTGGCATTTTTTTTTTCCTTTCTTCCTATGGTGTGCCAGTTTTTCCATAGTTCCCTAAAATGTTAGCAAAACACTGAACAACTCTGAAACTGCTCAAAAGGGTATTTTAGGAAAAAAACCAGAAGTTTCTGTTCCAGGAACAGACCTCAGCTTTTGGAGACTGTTAAATGACTTGGAGTCAAAAGTTGCTTGAAGCCAGATTCTGGGACTGAGCCTCACCTGCTCAGAGCTGACAGCTCGGGCTGTCTTTGGCTCAGCTGCAAGGGGTTCCTGGCCTGTCTTCTCTCACATGGGCATACCTTCTCATAGCTGGCACCGAGTAAAGGAGAACATGGCCACACCTTGTAAGGACAGCCTTTCTCACCGTGATCTATGGTCAATAGTTTGAGCCTTTGTAAATTTGATCTTGAGCACGTGTGAAATAATGACAGGATCTGGAAGAATAGTTACAGCTCTCTCCCAGAAGATGTTGCTTTCTTATTTTAATCCCAGATCAAGAAAACATGTAAGTAAGGCTCCCTTGGTGTGAGTCTACCTTAGAAACAAGGACTTGGAAGCCCTTATTGGAAGGGGGATTTGGAGGTAAATAGTTAAAAACAAACTTTAATTTTCAGAAAAAGAATCAACTAAGAGTAAGTGATCAGGCCACTTGCCCAGCAATAGAACTTACTAGAGATCCACTGCTTGGAACTCTGTCCCATTGACCTCCCCAAGTCTCCAAACAGGAGCATGTGACTCTGTGCCTGAAGAAATTATGTCTTCAACATTTTGTTTTGTTTTGTTTTGTTTTTCTTTCTATTTTATTTAATTAATTTATTCAGATTACATCTCAATTGTTATCCCATCCCTTATATCCTCCCGTTCCTCCCTTCCTCCACTTTCACCCTATTCCCCTTCCCTATGTCTGTGATTGAGGGGGACCTCCTCCCCCATTATATGGTCACAGCCTCTCAAGTCTCACCTTGGTAGCCTGCTTATCCTTTCTCTGAGTGCCACCAGGTCTCCCCACCAAAGGGAAGTGGTCAAATATGGGGTACCAGAGTTCATGTCAGAATCAGTCCCTGCTCTCCACTCAACTGTGAAGAATGTCCTGTTCATTGGGTAGATCAGAGTAGGGGTTCGATGTTTACTGTGTGTAATGTCCATGGTTGGTACAGCATTTAAAGCTACAGTAGTCGAATGTGTGGCTTGGTTGTCTTCATAACAGTTTAGTCTGTTGGTCCAACATCATGGCTGATGGAGTTGTCACTAAAAGGCACATAGAAAATGTAAAATTGGATTTTTCTAAACTGAACCTCTGTCAGTGTGTATGTGTGTGTGTGTGTGCCTTTTAATATCACATGACACACTGATTCTTGCACATCTACTGGTGCCCTTAGTCCATGCCATTCATAGGTCTACATAACCTAGAGCTACAAGGCCCATCCATGATAACCCATGAATCGACCAATCAGCTGTCACTTGTCATCTGTGATACCTGTTCTCTATGAGGATGTGCATACAGGAGGAGGGTAAGCAGAAAGGCAGTGTGTGCTGCTGTGACGGATTGGTGTCTCGCTGTTGGTGCTTCACAGGAGACCCGTCCAGTCTGTAAACCGCCTATCCAGGGAGATAAAAGAGGTTCAGAATCATTAGTGGGTCTAACAGAGCCAAAGGACAGATTGCCAGATGATTAACCCCTTAAGACCCAGGAGGGAGTAGACTGGAGTTAGCAAGTTGACTGCATACTACAATCTGCTCTTTAAAGAGCAGTGTCAATGATGGCTTGCTTGTGGGAATGCTGTGCTGTAGCCATCCAAGAGTGGCTGAATTGTGAACCACTGGTCCAGATAAGAAGCCAAATGCAAAGAACCGGTGGTCGCCCATGCAGCAGCCAATTAGCCAGAACCTTCCTGTAGAGCCACAGTTGCATTTACTTTTGTGTCTATGAAGTCCTGTAACACCCAGTGTGTCCTAGAAGGCTGCTTGTCTCAGTAGACAATGTTGTGAGCCTGAGAAGTAGGCAAGGAGGAAGATTTCCTTTGCTGCGAGAGGAACGGGCTACCTGAGCTGAGAATCCATATTGCGCACGTGCCCGTGAAGCTCGTCGTGGTCCCTGCTGAACTCTAGACGTAGGGCTGAAGTAAAAACCGCTAATCAGAGTGGCACATGTCTTCCAAATAGTACTGTTGGTAGGGGATAAGTATCCCCAAAATGTAACAGACCACCTGTTTCCAGAAACCAGGCCAGCTCAGTAAAAGCTAGTAAATCAGGCTGCTCAATTTGTAGAATTTGTTCATCAACTCAAAATTTGCCTGGGACTCCCTTTTCCTTTTGAACTCTTCCTGACACTCGACAAACCGTAATGAGCAGGGAGTTCTAACAGCTTCGGCTGCTAACAGTTGACCGGCTTCCATCTGAGTTCACAAATGGCCTTTTAAGAGCATTGAGTATTTCTCTTCTCAGATTCCCCACTGCTTTAGTTTGGGGGAGCTGGTGCCAAGAATGGGCCCCTCTGCTCTGGGACAAGAGGAGGAGAATCTATGCAAAGCACGGGCTTGGCTGCCTTGGAGGCCTTCTCGAGCCCCCTTTGTACACAGTAGAAACAGGCACTGAGCCAGATGGATCTTGGCATGTGAATCCCCTGTGGCACTTCTGTGTAGTGGACAGCCTACCCAACCCTCCCAACACCGCCCGAATGCCAGATCCCATGAGATCAGAGATGTAGAAAGCAAGGATCTCAGATAGACTGTCAGACAGATGCCAGCGAGAGGGAGGAAGGATTGGCTGGTCAGAAAAAGAGACAGGAGGCTGGCACAGAAAGAAGAGCAGAATGACAGACATAGAGGTACACACCTTGGGGTTCCCCCACCCCCAGTACTCAGGGCCCTGTGAGTCTTTGCAGTACACGTTGTGAACCTCAGAGGAATTTGTAAAGGTGTGTAATTCAGAAACCAGTAAATTAGACATAATGCTTTGGGCTAAGGTTGGTTTTTGGTGAGCTGACCCGTGTTAAGAATGCAACCATGGAATGTAACTCTCACTAGGGTTTGACCAGGGCACTTGGGTCATGCCAAGGTTGGAGGACCGCCAGGCCTCCACAGTGCATCCCATTGTCCACATAAGAACCAAGGCCTCAGCTTCAACCAGTCGAAGCTGCTCGGGGGAGAGGACAGGAGTGTAGCAAGTATGTCACTGCTGCCTGAGGCTGAGAGAGAAGAAAACTGCTGGGATGCCCTCAAATGGCAGCGCCTCCAATAGTAGAGTACAAAGGGATGCAAGCTCAGGACTTGTTGGTACTTATGGATCTGGTTCTTCCTAAAAAAAAAAAAAGTTAAGATAGGGAGCTAGGGAGACGGCTCGGTGGGTAAAGGACTTGCCACACAGGCCTGAAGAGCAGCACTTGATGCCACCCACACGGAAGCCATGCACAAAGCTCATGTGGTGGAGGTGAAGGAGGGGAGACACGGGAGCGAGCATCTCTGGGGCTCACTGGCTGGTCTAGCCAAATGGTCCAGCTCTGGGGAGAGAGAGAGAGAGAGGAAAAGAAAAGACAAAGTGTAGAGTGATGAGAAACACTATCTGTCGACCTCTGGCTTTTGTATCTGCACAGACACCCCTACCTACACACACATGTGCACACATGCACACACAAGGAAGTTAAGATCAGTGTCACTCTGATCTGTCTGAGCCTGGGTGAAGGGAACTCCTAGAAGCAGGAGCCAGTATTAGATTTAAGTTGCTTTGCTAGGTTTTAATCCCAGTGGGGATTACATTCCAATACATCACCCATCAAGGCATGCCACTATCTACCAAGTCCCACTGCACAGGTTCTGTTCCATCCTCAATTTACCATTGAAGACCAGATATGGCTGCTTGGTGGGATGCTTGTCTAGCCACACAAAGCCCTGGCTTTCATCCCCAGCACTGTATAAACTGGGCATGGTGACATATGCCTATAATCCCAGCACTCAAAGATGGAAACAGAAAAAAACCAGAAGTTCAGGTCATACTTGGCTATATAAGGAATTCAAAGCCAGCCTGGATTACATGAGATTTCAAAAAGAAGAGCAAAACATTATCTCCAAACCTATCAAGCAAGCTTAGGATGATACCAGCATGCTAAAGACCCAGATGCTAAGTTGCCACTGGGAACCTTTGCTGATGAGAGAGGTCATTTGGTTGACGAACAATATGAAGTGATCAGGACCCTCTGGGGTTAGCAGAGGGGTTTTTGGCTTGCTCTGTGAAGGCCTCAGCATGACTTAGTGCAGCCACTCTTAGAATCCATCCTGGATAGGGAGGCTCCCTTGGACTCTGGAGCAGATGGACCACTTGTTCAGACCCAATAAAGAGCTCCGAGCAATGCCATGAAACTGTTCTTGGGGATCTTGCTGTCTCTTCTGAGCCCCCCCAAAAAATCACTATAATGGAAGTCAGCTGATTGCCCCTTCAGCTGTGTACAGGCGGAATCTTAACTGATGGGCTGAAGAACACATTGACCCTCAGCAAGAAAATGAAGCATTTGGGATCCACCCAGATGATCTCATTTCAAAGTCCTTCATTTAATCACACCTGCTACCAGAGAAAGTATATTTAGTAGTTGTGGGGATTAGGGGGTGCATATTATCTCTGGGTGGTCCTTATTCTTCCAACTATAGGTACTAACAGGTACTTTAGAGAAAAAGAAAATACAGTAGTCCCTCCTTAGCCACAGATTTTTCCCTCTGTGGTTTCAGTTATCTGTGGTCAACCGCAGCCCAAAAAAAAAATATGATTTGGAAAGTTCCAGAAAGTTTATAACTACAGTTCTGAGTAGCACAGTGAAATCTGGTGCCACCAGGCCATGAATCTACCCTTTGTCTCGTGTTACCACTCTGCACACATGACAGGCATGTTAGTCACCGTCAGCGTTAACCTTGTCAGCTTCAGTGGTCAGTGGCTTGAGAAACACCTGCATGATTGTTAAAGCACACCTCTGAGAGCAAGGGAGGGAGAAAGACCTGTCCTGAGTTTAGGCCTCACCATGACATAGGCTGGGGCCCCAGAATGAAAGGGAGACATCTCTAGAGCATGGGGGTCCCCACTCTGTTTCCTGGCCACTGTGATAAGGAGCTACTCTTCCTCCCCAGCCATGACTGGAACCTCAGGGGCTATGGCCAAAATAAATCTTCCCTCCCTTGAGTTGTACTTCCCGGTATTTGATTGTAGCAATGCGTGACCATGCTAGATGATCATTTAGTAGCGGCTGTCTCACGTGTGAGGTTGAGTGCCTGTGACATATCACATGGCAGTGATTTTGTACACGCCATATTCTTGAGTTATTGTAGCACTGTGTCACAAGACCTGGGCCGGTCACCTTCCTTCACCTCATCTCATTGGTGTTAGCCCACATCATAGTGTGTTGCCGCAACATACTATAACATTGAAAGTTTATTTGTTGTTAATCTCTTGCTGTTTTTAATTTAGAAATTGAATTCTATAGGCATATAGGCACAAGAAGAAGAAGTATCTATAGGACTTGGTACTGTGTACAGTTTCACACATCCACTGAGAGCCCTGGGGCGTGTCCCTTGAGGATAAAGGAGAACTATTATGAAAGGAAAGAGGGTGATGCGCATGGCATTGTAAGAAATAAACTCAGGGTTACAAAGAAAGAAGTGAACATTCCAGACGAAGTGTCTAGACAAGGCCGACTTTACTCTGATCAAGAGGGTGGTCTAGAAAAGACCAACCCATCAAGATAGGAAGTCATTAGTTTTTACTAACCCAGCTGGTGGCTGAGACTGTCCCCCATTGGCTGAAGGGTCCAATCTCAGAATCTTACTCAGTTGGCTAGTTTGGAAAGAATTGGTGCACAGGAAATGAAGGAGGAATAGGAAGGGGGTCCCTCACTGCTCCAGGCTGTCAGATTCCTACCGTAGAGCTATTGTGTAAACCAAGGTCTTACTGGGTGAGGAGGATTAAACATTTGCACGAGGTAAATAAAAAGATTTGAACTCCTTGCCTAAACACAAATATTATAGTATCTGATAGAAATGACTCATATTTAATATTTCTTATAGCATGTTCAGCATGTCACTGAGGACATAAATGTCGATAGAATGTGCAAGAATTGTCATCAGCCCATGACGTTTTCTTTCTTTTTTTTTTTTTTTTTTTTCCCTTTGTGGCTCTTCTGAGAAAATGAGACACAAACTATAAATCAGGTCTGACCTGGCCAAGTCACCTTTGAATTAGGGATTTTATTAACTTAAGGCTGCCACAGGTATTTGTAAATTAGCCATGGGGCACCAGAATAAGCCAGAGCCCAGTAAGAGCCAAGCAGCCATATTCTTTTGGCAGTCCGGAACTGGCCCCTCCTGCAACCCTCCTTTGGGGTCCTACTGGGCTCAGCTCCTGGCATCTCCTGAAGTTGCCTGCCACTTGGGAGTCTTTCAGCAAGCTGACAGCATGATTTGAGCCTCTGAACATGTAGTTGTCCCAGCATCCTACACTCCCCTCCCTCAGATTCCCTTCACGTGGTCTGTGCACCCTTTCCGGCTTTGTGGCCATGCTGTGCCCTAGTCTGCTGTGTGTTGCTATTGCAGGATGCCACAGCTTGAATGGTGTAGATACTGGAGCCTCTGGAGACGAGAGGGTAGCCAGGCACCTGTCCAGGCCCTTCCTCAAGGATTTGCCAATCCAAGCCTGGACTCACTACACAGCTAGTGAATCTGTCGAGCCTCAGTGCTGGAAGGCACCTGAATGTCACCCCAGCAGAGGCCACCCAGACCTGCGAAGGAGGGTATTTGCTACTCCGAAGACCTTAGTCCAAAAGCTTTAGAGTTTCAGGCTTCAGGGAGATGTGCCCAGAGAGAGAAAGCAGAACAAAGGAAGCAGCTTTACTTTGCACTAGCAGGCCCCCCTTTGCACAGGGGTCCTCTTCATGAACCAGGGATCCCCTCTAATGCTGATGGGCTAATATTGATGGGCTCCATAGATGCAGAGATGCAGGGGCCCTGCCTCTGCACCCCCAGTTTGCCTCCACCTATGAAAGACAACAATGTCACTACAAGCTTGTCACTACAAGCTAGTATTCACAGTGTCCTATTCCCTAGGAAAGCCAGGTGGGCCCTCACCTGCTCCTGAGGTCTGCCTGCCTGTGAGTCACCTACCACTGGTAGATCCAGAGGCTCTGGGACAAAAACACCCAGCTTAGAGGGTCAGAACCTGGGACCAGAGTCTGCAAGGCACCTCATGCCCTCAATTTTCCCATCTCAAAGTAGTTTGCCATAATCTCCCACTTTGACTGCTACTCTTGTTTAATAGGTGGAGTCTTTCATGTGCTGGGCACACCAGGACCACCTCATGCCTGGTACCATCCTGTTATTCCAAGAGAAACTGCAATTGAGGGCCCTATATAGCAGACCATAGCAACTCCCAAGCTGCTAAAGATTAAAAACCACTATTGGCTATTCTGTTTTGATGGCCTCTTTCGTCTAGATTAGCTGTTGAGTTCCTATGAATGACCCAGTCTTACCTCCCTGTTGCTAAACTACCCTCCTGTGCAGCTGTCACTCTGGCCTTCCTGGGGACTGCTGGGGCCTGTCCTAGCCGTGGTACCATGCTGACCCTTTGTCTAGAACAAAGGCTGCCTGTGTCAGCCTTTGTTTCTGCTGCACGCCCCTCCCCCGCGCCATGAGGTGGAGACTGCTGCCTCATTGTTCCCTTCATCCAGCAGAAGAAAATGACTCCCTTGTGCATAGGGGTTGGAACAGGACAGAAGGTAAATGAACAGAGGTTGCAGCTTTCTCATACCAAGACCCGGGATAGGGTTCTTTCCAGTGCCTCGGGGCATCCTGGAAATTGGGAGAAGGGCCTGTATCCCCATCATGAAGAAGCTGTAAAGAGGCACTGCTCCAGAATCGTAGGAGGGCTCTGTGAAAGAACACGGAAAGCTCTCGGCTTGAGGCGACAGGTCAGAGTTTGTTCCCACGGAACTGCCTCCCCCACCCTCACATTCAGGGTGCTCTCTGGAAGCTGACCACTAGGGCCTGATTTTTTAATTCAGCACCTCTTGTAGATTTGGGGTGGGGGGGGGGGGTTTGACTGATTCATTGGAGAGATGCAGCAGCATTTACGCATTAAAAGTGCTCCCTAAGCCCTCCTCATAATAGACTGTGTACATCCATATGTGCTTTGAAAAGGCAGATGGTCAAGCTTGTGCCTTTATGATCATTTTTTCCCTTCTTCTCAAAACTTGTTGGCATTTATGTATGTGTACTTGAATGTGTGGGGCACTGGTGTATGCAGATACATGTGTATACATGTGTGTTCATGTTCAGGTTGAAGTAAATTGTCTTGTTCAAGCACTTTATTTTTAGTTTCACTGTATGTATATTCATATTTGCCTAAATACTGCTGCATTTATTTCTGTGTACCACATGCATACAGTGCCCCCAGAGGCCAGAAGAAGGCATCAGATTCCTTGAGATGGATTCAAAGTTGGTTGAGAGCCACCATGTGGATGCTGGGAATTGAACTTGCCTCCTCTGGAAGAGCAGCCAGCACTCTTAATGATTAATCCAACTCTCCAACTTCCAGAAGTTTTTGTTCGTTTGTTTTTTCGTGATGGGGTCTCATTGTGTATCCCTGCTAGTTGTGGAACTCTCTTTGGAGTCCAGGCTGGCCTCAACCTCCCAAAGATCCACAGCCTCTGCCTCCTGAGTGCTGGGCTTAAAGGCATGTGCCACCACCACCGGCTACTTTTTTTTTTTTTAAGGCAGGATCTCTTGGTAAACCTGGAGCTGACCTGTTGCAGCGAGTCTAGTGAGCCAGCTTTCACCAGATGTCTGCCTCCCCAGTGCTGAGGTTCCAGGCAGCCAACAAGCCTTCCCAGCATTATAGATGGGTCTGAACTCTGGTCCTCAGCCATGACAGCAGGAACTTTATCCGTGGCTCCATTTCCTCAGCCCTCTTTGAAAACATCTTAACTATAGCAAAATACACGTAATAGGAAACTACCATCTTGCCCCCTTGTGACTCTACCACCTACATCCAGAGAACTCGCACATTGTGAAACTGAACCTGCATCCCTTACTCCCTTCCCCTAAGCCCCAAACTCTGGATCTAATGTTAGGTCATCAAGCAAAAACCACACTGAAGCTAGTGTGTGGGACTTTGTGCACACCCTCCAGATCCGGAGCCACACATTCTGTAGATACAGACAGCCTGCGGAGCTGGCAGGCCTGTGAAGCCCGGTATCCCCCTCTGTGCTTGGTGCACAGCACCCCCTGCTGTTTGAAATAATAGCAATGTTTGCCAGCAAGCTAGCCGGAGACCATCAGGCACTAAGGCAACACCTTACCATTATTTTTGCCAGCACTCCAGCGCAGAGAACCAAGCTCTGTTTCTGTGGTGTATATAATTGGCTACTACATTCAACAGGCTGACGTTTTGCCAGCCTGACCTAACATAAGAAGACCCGACCTCTCCACACTGCTTACTCTTGTCAGTCATCCTTTCTCCTCTGGTTTTCCCACCTGCGTCCTCTTTCCCAGTCACCCTCTCCCACTGTCGTTTCAGGGGCTGTCTCCTGAGGCTTTCCATGAAGTCACTCTTTAGCAGATGCCTTAGGGTGTGGCAGCCACTCCAGCCTTACTCCCTGTCATTCAACAGTGCCGACGCCTACCAGTCAGTCATAGTGGCTACTTTCATGCACTGTCGTCATGTCATGAGGCAGTTCAACCCCAGCAATACAGCACTGCTTTCTCCTCCATAGTTGAGACATTGGCTGTTGAAGCTGGGCCCTTAGCTTCCCTTTGACATGCCTTCCCTCCCAAGCACGATTTCTCATGTCCCTGACAAGACATACATGAAGATCCATTTTTTTTGTAGACATAAACAGGGGCCTATTCTATTTAAAGCTGCATCAGAGATGGGGGGGGGAGGTGGGGAGAGGGAGAGAGATTGACATGGGAATACCAGGGTGTCTTTGAACTTGAGGGAGCATCTCTTAGCTTTTGTTGAGTGTAATTTGAGAGGTGAAGGTTCTGGAAGCTCAATGGCCACCAGAGCCACCCCAGCTTCTTGGTCTTGTCAATGTGAGGAGTGAAATTCACAGAACATATGGAGCGATTTTAAGAAGAGTAGTTAGGCAGTGCTGTGAAGGAGGGTCCCGGGAGGGGAGTGCCGTTAACCACACAGCTGTGGAGTCATGAGGTGGACAGAGGAGGTGGGGAGAGCTGATCAGTCCAGTTCCTTGCAGCCTCAGTTTACAGCCTTAGTATGCTTTCCTGGAAAGAGTACTCCTTTAAGGAAAGAAATAAGGAAGTAATAGACCCCTTACTGGCTTCTCAAGCCTCTGGCCATGACAGTCAATTTTGGCTTAGACATTCCTTTTCTAGCATAGCTCGCCTCCAGCTATGAGGCTAAGAAAGAAGCTGGTTACTTTTTAGGCTCTTTTTACCCTTAACTGCCTAGCCAAATTCCACCACCCATTTTCACCAGTATTCTCTGTGGAATGGGTAAACACAAATGAGGAAATGAAGTCCATCCTAATCTCTTTATATTTAGCTGAGTCCACTGGTGATGTTTGCTGGACTCCCAGGAAGGCAACTGAAACAGCAGTAGCAGGCACTGATGAATCAAACGTAGCAAGCAGAACAGATACACTGTGTCCATGGCTACACTTTCCATTGATTTTCTTTCCTGGCTAAACCTTATGACAGTGTGGACCAGTCTCAACCCAGTACACAGGGTCCTCTAAGGAGGGCGGTGCTCACAGCAGTCCTGTAAAGGGACAACATTCCTTCTAGAAGCTGATGCGGTCTTACCTGGAAGCCAACTATAAAGAAACAGTGGTAGGAATTCACCACAGGCGGTCAGAACTCAGTTATAGTTACTGGAAACATCCAGTAACCCTAACTCCTGGTCTGTATGGGTAAGCACTGGCCTCCCAGTATGGGATTTCAAACCCATAGCACATTCATTCTTTCTGGCAAATGCTTTAATAATGATGATGTCATGGACCGGGTGGGTATCTTCTTAAGCCAGGATAGCTGTGTGTGTTTTACTTTTTTTTCTAACTTCAGGAGGCCAGAATCTCCTCTTCATTACTCGTTCTAATTATTGGGCCATGGGGAAAACTTTGTGAATTCAAAGACTGTTATCAGTGAGCAATACTGTAGAGCAGGGGGCTGAGGACACCCAACAAGGGGTACACCTCTCTCATCCCCGTAGTAGCTTTGTATGTTCTCTGAATTTACATGCTAAGGGAACATCTGGCCTCTCAAACTCTATTAGCCAGACTTCACCATTGTTGACCTTGATCACTTAACTTAGTAACAACGTTTGGCAACCTTCCGTGTGCAGTGACATGATTTGTCCTTGGCCATCCCACACGAATGAGCTGAAAGGTGTTCTCTAGCCATATCACAAGGGAACTATTAAGGGACTGTCTGGGATTGCATGCAGATTAGCCCCACTTCCTTAGTTGTTTCTAGCAGCACGGGCTTTGAGATGCTAGTTGTATGCTTGGGGTTATGTCAAGGTTGTCTTGCTGTGTTGCTCATCTTCCTGTCGTGGCTGTTGAGGACTCCAGTGGCTCTAGTGTTCCCTTGATACATCCTATTGTTTTGCTTTCTGGGTACTCCTTTACTTCCTAACACTAAAGATCTTCCTGGATGTTGATAGTCTCTCATATTCCCAGCACTAGTCCTAGACTGAGTCATTTCTCTAAGGAACTTTGGGTCCTTTGATTGGACAGTAAATAGAAAACCCAAGATCTGGGCACAAATTTGGCTGTTCTAATTTGAAGGCCCCTTCCTAACGATATGATATTGACAGCAAACTCTGCAGAAGAGAATCCAATGCTGTGGCTACTCTAGGACATAAATCGTGTCTGTTGTCAGTAGTCCATTGGGTTTTCATTCTGGTTTGGAAAAGCCAGTGTCATTGGCCTCTGCAAATATTTGAAGAACACAGCATGTTATGGTCAACCAGGAGGGCATGTTCTGAGTTAACACTAGGTTAACTCAGTAGAATGATACTTCCTAAAATACCCCTTGTTGAATGGGCTCCCAAGTCTTGTTTTCTGAAATGCTGGGTCCAGTTAGTATGCTGGGACATGAAATATGACCTTCAGGTAGATGTCCTAGCTTTTAGCAAAAAATCTTTCTGCTTTTAAGTTGTTTGCATGCCCCTTTCTGGAGATTGAAGCAAAATTTCTTGTAGCTTCAGAGACTGCAGGGAGAAAGTAGAGGGAGAAAGTGGCTTCTCAAATGTAGGGCTCCTGCTCTTTGGTGGCCTTCTTCTAGCTGGACCAATGGCTTTTAATTCCAATTTTCCTAAAACACAATAAAGCTGGACCCTGAGTGTATGTGTGCGGTTGACAGCTCTGGGGCCACCTTCCCTATCTTCCCTCTGATCCACTGCCCTCCCCTAAAGAGCAGATTACTTTCTACAAGACAGGAAAGGCTTGACGGTGAGCGTTGTCTACATGGGAAGGCCAGAGGGAAGAATTAGCAGGCTCACTTGCTGCACAAGCATGCGCCCACACTTCTAACATCCAGTTGCCCTCTCCTTTTCTTTGATGTGTTATGACTTAAAAGCCACTTAACAATGGTTTTGCAAAGCCCAGAGAGCTTGCATCTTGTGTTTGAGGCATTGTCTCATGTTCAGATTATCTCTGGCTGCAAAACAAAGCACACTAATGATTCTCTGGGAAGCCCAAATTTTGAGCGGAATATAGCCCGTGACACAACCTATCCACCAAGGAAACACAGAATGGCTCACCTAGGAAAGATCAAATGTGCAGATCCATGGCAGACTTGAGGGGTGGCTTATAGCTTTACTGTTGTGGCAAATATTGAGAGCCTAACATAAAGCAGCCCTGGAAGAGGGGATCTTTAATCTGTTCATGGGATGTGATACAGACAGGGGGATAAATTGTCTCTATATCCAGTGCTATTTGGGAGTCATTACTAGAAATTGCTGCTGTGTCTGGGCTGCAGGCACAAGTGGTATCACACTATTTGAAAACAGCAGTTGGGAAAGGTGGCAGGCCACTTGTCCATGCAACTCAGGTGTTACTCAGGTCTCCAATCTCCCTGTTAGTAGATCTGCGGGAGTGGTAATAGGTGGGAATCCCTACGGCAAGCACCATGACTAGTGGGTGGCACTGCTGCAGCTGCAGACCAGGTGAATATGCTCCCAGGTGCTGATGAGCCTCCAGGAAAAGCCTGGTGATATGGTTGGTCCACCACAGTTTTATGTCTCACTGTGGCCAGGCTAATTCCATGCAGCTTAAGTTACCAAGTGTAAATAACATTATACAATTTCGGTGCTGTTTTCACATGACCGCATTTTCTAATGTATTCAGTTTTATTTTAGACAAGACTTGCTTGTATTTTAGGAAAGGGAGATAAATATTTGATGGGACAGGCATGTTTTGTTTTGTTTTGTTGTTTTGTTTTAGGACAGGCATGTTTTGAACATTATTCTCCATAGTTATACCATCACATTTTAAAATCAGCACCAAATTTAGTCGGTTCAATTCGGATTGTTCCCAGTAAGCCTGCCTCCGCGCACTGCTCCTTCCATTCTCCTTCCAGCCCTGTTCCCTCTTCTCCTGGAGGCATGGCCCCTCCCCCAATCTATCCCCATTTATCTTTGGGTGGCTTGTACCTGTGGTGAACTATGATACTATGGGAAATTATCTTGATGAATATAATAACGACTCCTGATTCTTAAACAGTCATTAAACATCTTATCATTTCCCTGACCATCTTAAACAGTAACCCTATTTTTCTTAGCTCTCTGTGTTAACTCTTGTTTCATTCCACAGTTCCTCTCTCTGTAACTCTCCTGTAATGCAGACTCGGCAGGCTGCATCTTCCTCACCTGCAGGGCACCTCAATGACCTGTGTGTCTGGCACAGCTTGCCTGGGGTGGCCCTGTGCTTCCTTCTCAGGGGTCCCCCATGTTCCTGTCAGTATTTTTCTCTGTCTTCCCGACTCCCCTGATTTGGCAGACCACGCCTTAATAACATTCTGAAAAAGTATTTATGGGAGGCGTGACAGTTAATGCTGTCAAGTTGGCACACAGTAGAACAGACAGACCTCAGCATGTCTGTGAGGGGTTTTCCACACAGTTAGCTGAGGTGAGATGACCCACCCTAAATGTGTTACCATCCCATGGGCTGAATTACAAAGGAGAAAGCAAGCTGAGTGTGAACATTTATCTCCCTCTGCTTCCTGACTGGATGCCATGTGATCAGCTGCCTCACACTCTACTCCCACGCCTTCCCCAGTCATAGTCTGTACTTTCAAACTGTCAACTGTGTAAAGTAAGCCCACTGTTCAGTTGCCCTTGTCAGTATGTGTCGGACCTAAGACAAGTAACTAATGCTCCTTTTAAGTGTTGCTCAGTGAGTTTGGTTGAGCGTTCTAGGAGAGCAGTGACCTTCCCTTGAAACCACTTCCTGCAGGCCTCTTTCGGCTGTCCCCAGCACTATTGATGACATGTCCTCTTGGGTCTCTTCCCCTCAGCTGTCCGCCTCCCAAAGGTGGTTCCTTTCAGTCTTGAAATTCCTCTTTCAGCTCTGAAAAGTTTGCTATTACCTCTTTCTGGAACTCCTGGTATCAGAATATAAGACGACTTGTTTTGTTTGGTCAAAAGAAAAACAATCTAGTCTCATTCTTCTACCTTTTATTCCTCAGCTCTGTCTTTGTGGCTGACTTCTGACCACATGTCCACATGTCAGCTAATGCCTTTCTCAGGTCTACTTTCATCCTCATCTTTGGCTCTTTCTTGGTTCATAACTATCTTTTCTAGAACATCTCCAGTCTGTTCTTAGTCCATGGATACAGTATCTTCACTCTCTTCAGATGGCAGCATGACAGAAGCGGGTTTTGTTTTATTCTTTCTACATTGTCTTAATTTTCTCCTGTTTGACTTTGAGGCTGTTATAGAAGTCTGGGGACCCCTGATTGTGTGTTCATGTTCATAAGTAGTGTACTGGCAGCCACTCGGAAGCTGTGCATATGAAAACAGGGCCAATATGCCACCCGTGCGAGTGTCACTGATGAGAACGCTACTTCAGAAGACAGACTTCCAGGGACTCCAGGTTTCTTAGGCCACTGAAAAGCTGCTCTAGTCTACTGCCTCTTGGAACTCAACTGATTTCCTGTTTTGAGAGCTGAGGAAAAAGCAGGGACATACAATATGTCCCCCTGCCTGTAGCCCTAGGACTCTGCCCTCAGCCATGCCAGGCACCATTTTTCTTATCCAGAGAGCAATCTGCTCTGATAACTTAAGGGAAGCAATGCCAAGCCATCAGGGGGGTGTGTATGAACTGCTTATAGCCAGATTTTAGCCAGTCCCCATAGGCTGTGCTTCCCTGCTTCCTAATCTTGGAGGGAAGGGAAGTAGGAAGTGAGTTCTGCATTTTTGTCAGATTAAGGTTCCATTTTCTGAAGTCTGCTAAACTTTCCTACTTGCCCATCTGCTTCCTCAAAGTTGCAGATTTTTGTGGCTGTTGTTTCTTTCCTTACCCTCCTAACAATGAAAACTGGCAGGCTGCAGATGACACTACATGTCAGTGTGCTGTATATCGTCCAGATGCTTTCAGGTCATAGTCTATTTTGCTAAGGCTAAAAACACTGTGTTAATGGACATGTCTGTCCAGAACTGAAAAAGTGAGCCACAGAAGACCCTGGCTAAGCCACAGTGAAAGCAAGATGGTCTCCTTTCCTAGTCCAATTCCCCATTAAGATGTCGCCTACAGTGGATGTGCCATGTACAGCACATGGACCAGCTCTACCCCTGCCCCCTGCCCCTGATACTGGCAAATGAGAGCAAAGCAAGGATGTAGAGCTGCAAGTCTGAGGTGCCAGCTAGATGCTCAGTGAGCATGCTTGTCATCCTCCAGAACACTTAGGAACCGTGTCAAACCTGACCTTGTCATTTCACTTATTTATGCCTTTCTCTCACAACCTTGTTCACTGTTATCCTGTCCCACCCTCCAGCTCTGTTTTGTGATGTTCTGGACCCCCAACGTCTCTGAGAAGATTTTGATAGACATCATTGGAGTGGACTTCGCCTTTGCAGAACTCTGTGTCATTCCTCTACGTATCTTCTCCTTCTTCCCAGTGCCAGGTAAGGAGCAGAGAGTGTACATGTTCCTGCCCATCCTCCTGCAAGGTGGAACCATGTCACCAGCAAATGTGTAATTATTTCACTCTGGGCTAGAAAGATGCAAGGGCATTAGCCAGCAGGCTGAACATTCTATAAATGAACCAAACAGCACAACTTATATCTGTAAGATGCAAACACAACTAAAAGAAAGTAGACCCAGAGGGGCAGTGGGTAAGAACTAGTTGACCTGGCTGGCCTGTCTTGATTATTGAGGTTCTTCAAATCTGTGTGTGAACTATAGTTCATAGAACATACACCAGAAATTCAGTTTTATAGCAGGATGGTTTTCAAAGTAAGATGAAAAATAAAAATTGAGTGATCTTACTGTTAAAACCTGAAGATGAAGAAAGAAAAAGACACTTAGAAGACAATGTCCAAATGGCTCATGGCCAAAAAGGGCAATGTCAAACCATACGCCAGAGGAAAGTATCACCACGATGACTCTGTGTTGTGAGGGACAGTATTCAAGAATGGGATGACACAAGAGAAAAGCAGGCTGTGGGGTGAATGCTTAGGATGCAGCCAAGTGGTCCCTAGGTGTGTGCCCAGTCTAAAGGTATCTAGGCTGGTATCAGGGTTACATGTGGGCAACAAGCATGTGGTCCGAGGAGCCAGTACTTAAAGAGGACTTTGTACATTTGCTTGTGCTCTTTATAAGTCCACAGTTAGATTTAAGAGAAGCTGTTTTGTTGGTGGTGGTTTGGTTTTGTCCTGTTCTAGTTTTTTTATCTTAATTTTTTAAATTATTTTTTAGAGAGAAAAGAAAGGATGTGTATTTTGGTGGGTGAGAAGTGTAGTCGATCTGGTAATTGTGGGAGGAAAAAACCATAATCAGAAGTGTGTGTGTGTGTATGTATATAATACAGGGCCAATGACATGCCTTCCAGCCCTGTATTGGGAACAAGTAACCCCTGCTGAGCCTCTGGAGGCCAGTTATTAAGGAGGTCACCTTCTGGACTGGGGCAGGAGTAAAGGAATTAACAAAAGGCAACTTGGAGCTGGTGTGTTGGGTAAACACTGGGTGAGCCAAGCTTTAGAAGTTGGTGGCAGTGGAGAAGCTACAGTTGGAGATCAGATATGTGGGGTTCCCTTTCCATAGTGGTGATATGAAAAAGGCTAGAGAATCCACACAAGAGCAGCAGGGACCACGGGGTCTCTCAGGTGGTGGTGAGGGCTTCTTGGGTACTTTCAGTCTTCTCAACAGTTGTCAGGCTCCATTGCGTCTTGGCAACGTTAGGTTTGGACCATCAGATCAGCATATGCTATGATTCATGCCCTCTCCCATGGCCAAATTGAAGTGGAGCTATCTTTTCCCTGTGGGAAGAAAATTAGCCTTGTCTATATTTCATTTTTACCCCTGGGGAGTGAATGCTACCCCAGAGCAAGCATATCTTCTCCAGGAGATTTTACGGGCATTGCCCAGAGGGGATCAGGGTGCTTCTTACCAACCAGGGCAAAGGTTGTGCCCTGTGCATGCGCTGTGCACCTGGGCCTTCCTTCTTTCACGTTCAATCTGGATGTATAAGAGTGGGAGTGGAAAATATGTGCAGTGTCATTGTGTAGTGACAATGTACCCAGTGATCAGTAGCACCATGACAGGAGAAAGGAAAATGGCTAAGGGTGAGGCAGTCAAGGTTGGCTCAATAAGCCATGTGGGAACTGGGGACAAGGTCATTCTCATTTCTCCACTCTTCCCATTCCGAGTGACACCTTCTGGTCCCAGCTTTTCCCACCTAGCATCAACACTACCTCTTTTCTCAAAGCTTTCCTTCTAGATGAGGGTGGTCAGAGACAGACTGGGCAAGGCCATCCTGGCCACCTAGACACAGGACCGAGAAGGCTGAAAGCTGGGTAGGAATGGGGCCTGACTCCTGTTAGGCTCCAAAGTCGGGATCAGCAACCACAGGAAGATGAGTGGACCAGACTGGGTTACAGCAGCTAGGCTGTGAGTTCCTGGGCCAGCAGCAAAGGGCAGGATGAAGCAGGGTGGAAGCAGGCCACACAGCTGACAAGTGCTTCTCTTCTCAGTGACTGTGAGAGCCCATCTCACTGGATGGTTGATGACACTGAAGAAAACTTTTGTCCTGGCACCCAGCTCTGTGCTGCGGATCATTGTCCTCATTACCAGCCTCGTGGTCCTGCCTTACCTGGGGTATGTGTTTGCAGCGTTTGGCAATATATGTGTCCTTTGCCACTAAAGTATTCCGTCTAGAGGATTAAAATCTGTATAGCCCAGTGAAATCCCCAAGCACATAAGAGCTGGAAATTCAGAAGGATGCCTTTCAGCCCACACCAGTGAGCTTTGAGATCCGCACTAGAAAGAGGTGCCTGGAAAGCGGTGATGCTCAGGCCTCACTGGCTGTGGTAAGCAATGTGCCAGCCAATGGAGGGAGAAAGGCAGTGACCTCAGAACTTCCATTCTAGTGGTGGGGGGACCAAAGGCTGGACATTGGGGCTGAGATGATACTATCGGAACAGGAGCCCGACAGCTCCGCCCTGTGTCACACAGGCCTACCTCAAAGGTGGTGGTCATTAGGTGCTGTCCTGAGGCTAGTGGATAGAGAAGACTATTGCTCCACCCCTCACTGGTCTGCAGTATTCGTGGGTTTAAGCCATATCAACTGAGTTCGTCATCAACTTATTAATTATGTCATGACTTGGTTTTAACAGACAAAATGCCTCTGTGTTCTCATTCCAGGGTACATGGAGCCACACTAGGTGTGGGCTCCCTTCTAGCAGGGTTTGTGGGAGAATCTACCATGGTTGCCATTGCAGCATGCTATGTCTATCGGAAGCAGGTGAGAAACTATGGTAACAGCTTTGGGAACAATCAGGACCTCTCTCTGCCTTCATAAATAATTTCCCTCATCAGTTCTATTCCAGAAAGTCTGTTGTAATCTTGGTGGGCCACCCTACCCCTTGCACACTACACCCTCTCCATTACAAACCCTCAACCCGAACGCTCAGAGCTAGTCTGCCCTGAAGGCACAGGGCATATTCTTTCCTCTCCACCTTATTCACTTAGATGAAATTGACCAGGGACTAGATACACATAGAGATGAAAGGGGCCCAACGCAGAGCCTGGTTGTGTGGCCTTTCAGACCAGGAGAGGGAGAGGTGCAAAGAAACAAACAGAACTGTTCAAAAAGAGACCATGGAGGCAGTCAGGAGAAAAGGGTGAAAACGCTGAAAGCTGTGAGTAAATGGGAGAGGGCTATAAAAGTAAACTTCAGAAACCCAGTTAAGATGGGGTAAAGTTGAGGGAAGTGTTTGCCTTGGGGACTGACTGAAGGACACTAGTGGGGGAAAGGGAGAGAGCATAGCCAGTTGGCCAAGTACATACCAAAGAGGATGGGCAGCCAAGATAGGAATTCTTCCTTCTCTTGGTTTTGCTTGGGTCAATTAAGTTGAAAACCGAGTTTGCCCCTGAGAAAGGGCCAGGATGAATACTGGAAGACAGAGGAGGGTGTGAAAGGCTGAGTTGGCC
The DNA here is from genome assembly GCF_964271855.1 of Acomys minous. Taxonomy (NCBI): domain Eukaryota; kingdom Metazoa; phylum Chordata; class Mammalia; order Rodentia; family Muridae; genus Acomys; species Acomys minous. The sequence continues at coordinate 43,690,477 of NC_140494.1, read as the reverse complement.
AGGAGAGTAAAGGTGGAGCTGGGAAAGCAGGGTGTGAAGGCTGTGCCACCAAGAGGATGGCTTCCTACAGTGCCCCCCACCCCCCAGCCACATTGGCAGTTTCAGCTGAGACTGGAGATTTGGGCCTGTCTGCAGTCCAGGCTTCATCTGACAGATAGGACTCAAGAAAAGCAAGGAAGAAGGTGATTGGCTGAGCATTACATTTGAGCCAGCACGAGAGGGGCGAGGGGTTCCAGAAGGCTGATGCACACAGAAGTATGGACAGAGCAGTGATGGGAGACAGGTCCTGAAAGGGAAGTGCTGGTAATGGAAGCAAGCCTTCTCACTTTGATCTGTTGCTCAGAGCATGGACCTGGGGATGACTGAGCGGTGGCTGCTGAGAAGCCATTTTCTGCAAGGATGCAACAGCATGGCCACCAGGAATCAGAATATGCAATGATCAGAACACCAACTAATGATAGATAGAAGAAGGGCAAGTCTAGAACATAATATTCAAAGCTTAGAGATTTGGGGGGCAGGGGAGCAAAGCCTCCATTTGAAAGGTCTGTAGGAGGTGGTATCCAGGGATACTTTCCAAAGCATGACAATGAGGATGTGAGGGACAGGGTCCCCCACAGTACCTAGCACTGTGTGCCAGGCACACCACACCACAGAGATATGAACCACCACAGTAAAAGGAATATACTGCACTAGATGCTGCCTGGATCAGGACACCTCAGCCATAAAGTGACTCCCTGCTCACAGTACTGCTGTGGGGTGTCCTTTCCACGTCCCCACTCTGATGTGTCTTCTTTTATCTAGAAAAAGAAGATGGAGAATGAGTCAGCCACAGAGGGGGAAGACTCAGCAATGACCGACATGCCTCCAACAGAGGAGGTGACAGACATCGTAGAAATGAAAGAGGAAAATGAGTAAGCACAGGCTGCCAGGGGCACTGCAGGGACAGTCAAGACAACAGCATCATCTCTTTCCTCCTTCTCCCATCAAGTTGCTTTCTGGTTTTTTATTTTTTTATTTTTGGTTATGAAAGAGGCCTTGATTTAAAGGTTTCGTATAAATTCTCTAGCATACTGGGTATGCTCACTGATGCGGGGACCTAAAGAAAGGTCTTTACTGTCACTTTGTAAACACAGAACCGCTGACTTCATGCCCCTGCTTCATAAAAACCCAAAAGATAGAGCCACCTCTTGGTCGCCGTTTCTACTCCCTTGGACAATCTCCACTTTGGAACCAAAGGACTTGGGCTGTACCGTTGCCTCTTGGGCCACAGACTCTTTCCTGTCCGTGCTTGCCACCTAAGAATCAACAGCCTCTTTGACTTGCTCCCTGATGCTGTGGCTATGAGAGATGTGGCCTGGTGGCCATCGCACCCCCTCTCATTCTGGAGTCATGAACTATCTATGGCACACACCGATGAGCTCCCAGAGGAAGGCTGGTGGCCATGCTGGGCCAACCTAATGGAAATTTAATCTCCTGTAGAAACCGGATCACAGTCACAAACTGACTTGACCATCAGCATCCCACGTTGTTTTCCTGGTTTCGCTGAGTTGCCGTACCCTACACTGTATATACATGAGCTGACTTTTCAGAGTTGTCACAGAAGTGTAGCTCCAAAATGTCAGCATCCTTCCGCATGACTTTCCCTGAAGGCTTGCTTTTCACTTGCCTTCCCTGAAGATGGCACTAGAGCGAGAGAAGTGGAGCGTTCTAACTGTCCATTTCATGTTTCCAGTGAGCAGAGCTTTAAGTTGTAATCTAGCATTCTAATGCCAGGTTCTTGTCCGTAACTTCTGACGTAGATGTGTTACCTGTTGCTGCCGTTCACAGTCAAAACTCTGCAAGACAGGTAGCTGAGTGTATATGGTACTCACCTCCACACCATAAAGCAAGACATTTTATAAACAAGTATCGAAGTCACTATGTGATACCCCTGAAATAATGCATTGGAAATCCATTTAGTGCAGTATATTTTTCTAAGTTTTGGAAAGCGGGTTTTTTCCTTTAAAAAAAAATTATGGATACAGTTCACTAAATTCCTGATTTAGTCAAAATAACTAGAATGAAAGAACCTAAACAAAAACAAATATTTTAAAGATATAAATATATGCTGTATATGTTATGTAATTTATTTTAGGCTATAATACATTTCCTATTTTCGCATTTTCAATAAAATGTCTCTAATACAATTCAGTGATTGCCTGCGTGCTCCACATCCCTACAGCTCACTTATGTTGTACCAGTGACTGTTGTATGTTACTTACAGCAGTTTTACAAGTCCTGTGTGTATGAATGTAAGGGCCTGCAGATGCCAAGAAAACAATTTTTCACAATGGGCAACCTAGGAAGAAAATGGGTCCACTAATGCAGACAAGTAAAAGCTGAAAGGGCAAAGGAAAAAAGGAAACAAAAAGGCAGGCCTCTTGTGTTGACTTTTTCCATTGTTGTGTAACCTAATGTTAAGACTACGGGCAAAGGTGGACTATCGGCTACACGGGCTTGCATTCCCATTTCTGGATACCCAATGTCGTTCATATGTGCCCCCTGTGGGAATGAGTCCTGTGCGCTTCCATAGCTGCTTGTGGGTAATTTCAGGGGCAGATCTGAAAAGATAACTAAAAGTCTTAATTGTATTGGCTTTTTAAAGTACATGACTAGAAAATTAAACAGCAGTATTTTTTAAAATGTATGGCTATTTTCATGCTTGTGGGGTCGGAGCTTAAATATCAAATTGCAAAAACAACATCCTTTCCCTCTAAATTCAAGAACAGCCAGTGACTCTGTAGTGTGCAATTAGACCATGTAGCTTTAAGTCCAGAGCCACGTCACTTGATCAAGATGAGTGGGCCAGCAAGCTGTATACACTTCCCGAGGAGCTAGAATGCAGTGGGAGGCCCAGGCCTTAGCAATGGAGCAAGATTTGCTCAGACCTTCCTCTTGCCTTCTTTGGGCCTGTGTTGTGTGACCTCACATCCTAAGGCACAATCTGAGCTGGCACACTGTTCAGTCTGAACCAAGAATTCCATTGGCTGGATTTGGGGAGGGGGCACTTTTCTCAACTTTCCAAAGGCATTAAGGGCGGCCTTTCTTCCTTACCAGCCCACTATTATTTTTAAACATTTTGCTCAGCTGACAAAGAGAAAACAACCATGCCTGCGCTACTGTCAAGGACTGTGGAAAGACCAGCTATGACTTTCTCAAGGCTAAATGAATGAGGACAAATCCAACCTACGGTTGCAAGGGCATAAGGCAGGTTTCCATCAAAATACTGAGGAGCTGGCATGGCCCAAAGGAAGCTTTTCTAGAGTGAGGGTGTTCTCTGAGGAAGAAGAGAGGGCTGTTTTTCTGAGGGACGACAGGGGGTCATTCTAAGTGCACACCTGCCACTTGCTCTGCTCTTGTTTACTCAGCCCTGGCACACAGGGCCTCTCTAAGGGGCCTGGGAACTGAGTAAACAGAATTGCTGTGACTCCCTGAAGGACAAACTCTACCCACTGCAGGGCTGGGGGTGGGGGGTGGGGGTGGGAGAGGTTGAGGCTGGCAGGAAAGTCGCCACTAAGGATCCTTTCACTGGAAAGGCCACTTGTTTGCATCTGTGGGTAAAAGCTGGTCTCTCCTTGTGCCCTGTGTTGGGCTTCTCTTGCATCAGAGACACTCTTCTCCCATTTAGGGCCATCGGTTCTTGGCACTCACTGATGGTTTGACTTGGAAATGTTCACAGAGGGCCTCGGAAATGAAAGCACCTAAAGCTGGCTGAAGGTGTACTGGAGGCTATGCGACTCTGGACTGCAGGAGTCTGGACAGCACTTTCTACTCCACTGACTCTAGGTGCATTCTTGCAGCGCAGCTCCTTCTGCATCTGGCAGGATTGAGACAATGGCCTTGGGAAAAGTTACTCCATGTCATCTTTAAAGTAAGAATTCAATCACTCCCTTCGTGCGGGTGTGGGTGTGGGTGTGGGTGTTCTGGAGATGAAGCAAACACACCACAGAACTACACTTCTAGCTCCCAGCGCTACTGAAATAGGCAGAGGGAAAAGAACTTTTCTCTAAATTCAGCAACTTTCTCTCCAAACTGCAGCAAGAGTGAGATGTGTGCTACAAAACAGGAGATACTAATATTCTTGTAATGCTTTAGTTTTAGTTTTTTGAAACAAGGTCTCTCTACGTCACCCTGGCTGTCCTGGGATGAACTATGATGACCAGGCTGACCCTGAACTCAGAGACCACCTGCCTCTACTATAAAGGTGTGCACCACCACATCTGGCCCCTTGTAATAAATTTTATTTCCTTGAGACATGTTTCCTTGTCCTTTTTTTTTTCTCTCTCTGCTTCAGTAAAGCTCTGAATAGAGTGTGACCAGAGCATCATGTGCCCAGGTATCTGGCCTAGAGTATTTCAAGAAGCTAACTACCAAACTTCGAATGAAGCCTTCTCTGCACCACTAGGACAGAGGGGTGTTCTCAATGCTACCCCATACTTTTAGACCCAAAAGTAAAATGCTGTCTCTGGAAGGACCTAGGAATATGAGGTGACCAGCCCTTCCTCATGACCCTTACACAAGGCTCTTTTATAAAAAGCATTTGGAGCATCAAAAAGCATGGCTTTGAACAAAATATTTGGAAACCATGAGAGGTCTTTCTCTGTGTGGTTATTCTTAACCTCTATTTTTGTCATTTGAAGTAGCAAAACATCAGGTGACTCATCAGCTGATCTAACCACACATGAAACAGGATGTAGTGGAAATCTGAAGAAAAACGTAAGAAAAGGCCTGGGTTGCCTGCTCATTCAAAGGCTAGTGACTAAAATTAACGCAGCAAAGCTAAACAGGAGAGAAACAGGACTGTAATCAAAACAACCCAAACTCCACTTAGAAGCCAGGAAACATAACTAATTGCATAGTTTACTGTCTGATCTCAAAAGGGAAAATGAGAAGACAAAGTGACTTTAAACTTCATTCGCCCACCCCACCCCCTAAGACAGATGGTTAAGTGATGTGGCTCCCTGCTGAAAAAAGCACATTAAAAAAAAAAACAAAAACTGTTCTCTGCAGAGTAGCTCCAGCACTGTGGCTAGTACCTTCAAGGACTTCAGTAATACATCTTTAAGAATTTTGTTTAGTGTGTGTCCTTGTGTATGTACATTTTAGTGTGGGGGTTCACATAACTGTATACATAACATGAAGTCCAGAGAAGGGTCCAGAATCAGGGCTCCTCCTCCTATCACTCTGTCTTGTTTCCTTTCTGGACTCAGGGCTCAAATTTTGTTGGCCAAGCTGAAGCCATCAAGAGCCATCAGTCTTGTCTCTGACCCCCACAGCTTGCCAAGTGGATGCTGGGATGGGAACTCTTGTCCTCACAATTTTAGAGCAAACATCTTAACCATGACGCTGCCCCTCCAGTACGGTAATTTTCTCTCCTTCATTTTCAGTCAACCAGAGCCTCTCAAAACCTGATGATCAGGCGAGATGCACTTACAGAGGCGGCTTTCAGACACACATGGATAGACTTAGTGAACATTTGTATACAGTACCTCTTTTCAGTTAGGCTGTGTAACTCCAAGTGGACTTCACTAGCAAGGCTTGACATCCGTGTCTGCAGAAACAAACGCCAACCTATATTCGTGTTGAAACAACACATGAGAACAGGGCGCCTTTGTACTGCAGAAATAAGACTTCCTTGCTGTACAAGAAGAGAGGAGATGAGGACAGAACAACTAAAAATGGTACTTCTAGGATGGCAACAGTAAAGTCTCATTAAGAGGAAACTGCTCCTTCAGGTCAAGAGGATAAAGTTCCAGGCCCAGGTGGAGGCCTGACATCTAAGTTACCCCACACAAAGAGTGAATACAACCCATTATGCCAACCTGGCCACGAGACCACACCAGGACAGTGGGAGCATCTTCAGCCATGTTGCAGAGATAGGCAACAACAAATTCCTTTAGTGAGATACACTTTTACTTCCAGAATTCCTGCCCCCTAGCACAAGCTCACCTCCCTGCCATGTGGCTTTCTGCTGCGGTGTACCATGGTTTTTTCGTTCTCTTCCCCTTTCTCCTCTAGGCAACTACTGAGATTTATTGCTTGCTTGCTCGCTCTGGGATTTTTCTTTTAAAACTCTTGTAAAGTTGTTCTCAAGCTTCCATTTGACCCATTTTAATAACATTCTTATTAGTGAGACTAAGAGCCCAAGAGGGTACTCAAAGTCCTTGCACTTCGAGTAAACTTTGGTTCTGACTTTCAAACTCCCCTCTCTTTTAATTCTTTAATTAGCGGGGGGGGGGGGGGGGGAATGAGCCATTCCTATACCCCAGTCAGTATCAGTTGTGATAGACTACATAGTTTCGTGGAAATTCAGTATTATGCACAGTAGTGATACCCAACCTCGGGTCCAGGATAGGGAGCTTTTGGAGCTGGAGAGCATTAGGGCCAGGTCCTCTGGTTCCCTGCGGTATTCGGCTGTGAACTTTCAAGACCCAGCTTTGCATAAACCAGCTTCTGAGGGTGAAGTTCACACCCCCTTCATGTCACAGAGCAGACTGAGGTTCCCCGTCACAGGAGCTAGCATGACACAGTGTCAGCCATGTTACCCTGATGCAAGCTCATGATTCCAGGAGTGCCACATCTACAGGGTTTATGGAGGCAAGCAACTTGTTCCTTGTACTCAATGATAATACTTTGCTCTGCTCTGTGGTGTCTTACTAGAGCTGGTATGACTAAGGTGTCCGTCGTACCAGAAACTTCAAACCAGAACTTCAGAAACCTGACAGAGCCACACAAGAGATTCTGTCTGACACCGACACACCCTCACACACTCACTAAAGGAAAGCTTCCAACCTGGAGGCCATGGCATGGCTTCCACACCTCTCGTCTCTGAGTACTTCCCACTCAAAGTCTAAGTTCCTTCCTGGCCCAATGCTGACTTCCACGTATGATCCAGTTTTAGAACGCAGTACGCAATCTGACAAGAGGAAAATGACATCATTCCTAAGGTCAGAACACTAACAGCAATCCATATTTCCCTGCTGTAATGAAATTAAGTCCACTGGGAATCATCCCCCAACATGTGCGGCGGCTTATAGCTCTTCAGTTTCACAGCAAACTGCAGGTTTTGTTTCCTTGCTGAATCTTGTCATAAGGAAGTTAGTATAAGAGATGTCTCATTTAAACAGGCCTGCTTATATATGTAATCAATGTGAGTTTACTATTGACATCCATGTGCTTTTGTTATAGGTTTTTGGGGGGATTTTTATCTATAACATTGTTGTGTAGGTTTCTCTCCAGTATTGCTTTAAAAATGTGTTGTCACATAATCAAGGTTATTTTTAGTTTCTTGATTTTCTTATCCTAATCATTATTCTATTTACTCACTTGATTTCCCAATCTTGGCTATGGTTTCCCCATTTTCCAGACTTACATACTAAGTTTGGCCCTTTACTTCAGTAGCTAAGATCTAAGCAAGAGATTCCCCCCTAACTTCTTGTCATAGCTAAATACAATCTCCTTTTTTCAGGTATTTTTCTGCTTATAATGGTTTTTACTTCCCACCACTTCAGGCACACTGAGAATCTTCTCTGAACCTCCTCCAAGCTATCTGCCCTACTGAGAATCCTAACGTTAATCAGGTCTGAGGAGAAAAGCTGTAACTCCTCACATCTGAAGTCTTGTCCACAACCTTTGGGGGTAAAGCCCTGATTTTCAAAATGTGACAACTTAACCCAAAAGATGAGTTTTTCAAATTCCTCATGTATTAATGCTTTGTTAATATCACATACCCATAATCACTAAGGTTATATATATGTCTAACTGCTTTAATTAAGACTGGAGTTTTCAGCTGGGTGACAGTACACACAACTTTAATCCCAGTACTCAGGAGGCAGAGGCAGGAGGATCTCTGTGAGTGGTCTACAGAGTGCGTTTCAAGACAGCCAGGGCTGCACAGAGAAACTATCTCAAAAGTCCATAAATAGATCAATAAACAAACCAACAATAAAGACTGGAGGGTTTGCATCTTCTTTTTTGCTTGCACTGTGAGTTTTCCTTGCTTTAATTGTTTTGCTTTTTAAAATAGTCTTGTTAACTAACCGAGGATGGCCCAAAATTCGTAATCCTCCTGTTTCCACCTTCCAAATGTTGATTATAGACACATGTCATCGTGCCCATTGCATTTTTCAAATTCTAAAAAGTCATGTTCTTGCTTCCACCAAGGTATGTAGGACATGGGTATCTTCATGTCTGGCTGGTGTCAGGGTGAGCTCAGTACCTGACTATCCTAAAGACAATATGAAGATGCATTGGTACCACAGGGCAAGTCTGCACCTATCTCCCATTTCCATGATATCCCTGTCTAGATGAGTCTTGTGGATCACCTACGTACACACACACTCACAATCGAGGTCCCACTAACCCTGGCTCCTCCTGCTAACTCTCCCTTCATCTCTTTTTGTGTGGCTTAGCTTAAGGCACATAGAGAGCCAACCACCATCTCTGACTTCTCTTTCTGACGTTATCAAGAGGAGCACTGGGTGAAGGCATGCAGGCAGGCAGTTATATATTTCATCTCATTACTCACCAGGATTCTACCTCCTTTTTTAAAAAATGTATTAATTTTCAACTGGGGTGGGGGGGAGACATTGAGGAGATGGGTGTCACCATAGGACAACTTGCAGGAGTCAGTTCTCTCCTTCCACCACATGGGTCATCAGGCAAAGTGTAAGGCAGGTGACAAAGAACCCTCTAGAACAGGCTCTTCTCCAGGCCCATGAGTCCTCAGAACCAGGATGTTACCACTGGATATTTTCTGTCCTCTAAACTGCACACTCACTGCTGGCAACTCTCACCTCCTCCCTATGTGCCACAGAGAAAGTTCTGGAATCTATTAGGCTAATGACTATGATGCTTTCGTGGGCCAGCCCTTCTGCTCTAGGCACTGGGTGTCTACAAAGCTTGCACTGACACTGCATGTCCACAAGGGCACAAAAGGACAAAAGAGAATTCATGGAAATGGTTTCTTCATGCCAGTGCACTCTCCAGCCTGGCAGATGCTAAGCAGGACAAAACCTGACCATGTCAGTAACAAAGCTAGTTGAAGAGAAAGGGTCATCAGCTTCAGGCTGCTCTGCTATCAAACTGCTGCGTGACACTGGTTCTGAGGAGCCAACAAGGGCATCAAGGCAGCTGTTCATGAGAGGCCCTCAACTGGAAACAGGGTGAGGGATAGAGGGGTCTCTGAACATACCCCAGTAGGAGAGAACACGAGCTAAGCCTTGGCCAGGTCCAGGGGTAAGGCAGTGCATGTTGTAAGACCTTGGCTCTGTCTCTTCCAGATTCCAACTTTAGAGAGCCAGAACTCAGCAAAGAGTTGTGGCACTCTTATTCAAGATAGAATATGCTTTGCTTTGCCACATATTAGCAACACAACACAGCATGGCTCATGCCTTTTGAGCACTACAAAACCAATTAGTTGCACAGCTAGGCAGGATCTCCACCACTCTGCCCTTTCTCCATTCCTACAAGGTCAGGAGGCAGTGAGGGGGAGGGGGAGAGAGGAGGGGAGTCATTCCCTGGTTCCCATTGACAGCCCCACACCAGTCCCTACTATCCCACTTCTAGCAACTGGAGTGGTCAGCATAGATGAAAGATGCCTGTGCATAACAGGTCTTTCTTTGCTCAGCAAGTTCGTGACAAGGATTACTGTTGGAGGCCTGTTTTTCAGGCCTAAGGCATCTTTCTCCAAATCTGTGGCATGCTAGCAGCCCTGAGTCCACACCACCACCTATTACAGATTGCAGGGTCAATTGAGATAAAGATTTAAGGAGGAACAGTGAGGTGCCTAAGCTAAGCTTATCCTACTTAGAGTATGTAGTGGAACTGTCATTTAACCCAGACCCACAGGACAACTCTAACCTTTAGGTACTGTGCTGATCACTTCACTTCATCTCATCTAACTTCAGCACCAGCCATCAAATCTTAATCCCTCTACCCACAGAGGCAGTGAGACGTCAGAGCTGGTCTCAGCACAACGCAGGCCTACCACAGGATGCTAGGCACGACATTACAGCGTGGGTCCTTAAAAGCAGACATTTAACCACGGCAACAAGACAGGCTTCTGAGTTTTACTTTCTAAGTTTATTTTAGTTTTCACAGTCCTCGGTATCTGAGTATGTCAAAGAAATCAGAAGCCAAGACCCAGAGCAGACTCAGCTTCTAACAGTGAAGACAAGAGACACTATAAGTGATAGGCGCCCCTCGCCCCATGAGCCAGGCATTGAGTAGGAAGCAAGACCACAAACGGCCCACAGCTTAGGGTTGTGTTTTTCAGGGTAGTAAACATCTGACCAATGTTACCATGTCACAGTGTGCAAAGAGCAGGCTTTGCTGATCAAGGCACCAAGAGCACAGCAAGGCTCATAGTACAATCTCCTGTCATGATGATCCCCAAGGAAGGAAAACACCCTCCCCACAGGCAGATCTAAAGCTGGGCCGTCATCCTCCCCAAGCTGTGAAAATGCAGGAAACAAAGCCAAGCCCTTTCATAGCCAGAATGGAAATGAAGGGTGTTCACTACATACATTGACCTTGGCTGCTCTGCAGTCACAGCATCTCAGTGGCTGCCACATCTCAGAGGATTAACATACTTTGAGCACCATTTATGTGAATGCAGATCAACGTGATTCTCAATAGATACATGAAAGCTAAAATTAATCACACAAAAAAATTATTTTAAGGTTCAAAATTAGGGCTCAAGCACCCATGGTTACTAAGAAAATGATGACCAAGACTGGATATTTTGAGCTCAATGTCCTTTTCTTGTATTAACTTACATTTTGACAATTTAATTCCTGATGCAAAACTAAACCCAAGAAATCACAATATTAACTGAGATAAAACTTGAGTCTGTTTCTTCCTCAATTACTGTCCCAACATGCTCTTGTAAGTATTCAAAATGCAGAACTGTACGGGTGGAGTTGAGGCCTAAAACAGACACATCTAATAAATCTAAAGCCTAGATGAGACAGCCAATCCAATTAATGTTTCCAAACTTGAAGGACATTCTACTTTGGAAAAAAAAAAACTGGCTCATTCCATCTTCTCCAATTGTGAATTTCAATTTACTGTTAAAAAACACAATCATCTGGCCAGGTAGCCTCCATCCTCTCAGAATGGTTAGTTCCCAAGATGTAAGGCTATAGGACATGTACAGAAAGGCATGCTGTAGGCAAACTGCAGGCTAGTCTGCACTCTTCCCCCATCCAACAAATACACAGGCAGAGCCTTTCCCTTGTCGCTGTCAAGCCCTCTGACTCCTGACTTATGATAAACCAACAGGAGGGTGTAGAACTATATAATAAACCAGTTGACTTTGGTGCTTTTCATGGCTCCTGAATGTCTTTACTCACACAATCACTAAACTTCTGCACAGTTAAGTAGCAGATCCCACTATTCCTCTGAAAAGACGACAGACAAGGTTTCTTCAAATACTTAAGTATTAAATATTACACTTATTTTAGAATAAATGATTTAAATTTGGGGTCAGGAACTGATAGAATATATTCTCATTAACTCTTCACATTCATTCGGAGTTTTATTCTTTTATAATGTAAGCATAGGTCAGTTGGACATCTGTTGCTTTTGGTTTTATAAGGTGTAGCAGTTAGTGCTAATTGCCAGTTCAACAGAATCTAGGTTCACATGGGCGAGGAACCTCTTGGGTACACCTGCAGATTATCTTGACTGCCCTTACTGAGGTGAGACCATCCAGTCACTGTGATGGCACCTTGTCCTGGCTTGGATCCTGTTCTGTATAAATGGAGAAGGGAACTAGGCAACAGCATCCATACATTGCTTTCTGTTCCTGACTGCAAATAATGTCATATGAGTAGCTACATCAAGGTCCTGCCACCAGATTTCCTTGCCATGATGGACATCCTTGAACAGTGAGCTAAAATAAAACCATTCCCCCTTCAGTTGCTTTGTCAGAGCTTTTTTGTTTACAGCAACAGAGAAAGAAGCTAAAACATACACCGTCTTAAAGTACTCTAAAGCCAGTTCCTCCTTCAGCTTACCTCTCACAGTGCCTTAGAGCCTCGCAAAACTGTAAATTGACATTGTGCCCTCCTTTGACTGGTCTGGTCTTTCAGATGAACTGCACACACTGAAGGCTATGTCTACTGTGCTTATTGCTTTTTTTTTTTTTAATGAAACAACAGGTCTTAAAGCAAAGCTATCTATTTTATGTACACATACAAGCACGATCCCTCAATGGTTTATGCTTTTAAGGTAATATTCTCTGGCCTTCAAAGGGGAGTATCTGAAAGTAATGCTTAAGAAAAAGATAAGAAACTGATCAAACTAAACTGTTACACCATAAGAAGACGCAGCAGAAGTATGTCAGTCCTGCACATGTGCTGACCATTAGAGGTTCATCATTAGTGCTATGTCACCTCAAAAGCATCTAGAAGGCCTGCCAAAACAAAAGACTTGTTTCTTAGGTACACGGCACATGGTGAATAAGAGTGGACAGGAAGAATGGCACAGAATCACTTAGGGAATTAAAAGGAAAAAGCTTCAACACATAAAAACTTGTAAAATGTATGGTCAAAGTTCACTTAGTGTGATGGCACATACCTATAACCATAGCACTGAGGAGGTGAAAGTCAGAGGAGTTTCAAAAAGTCACAAGAACCAAGCATGCTCTTCACTGCATATAGAAGTCCAAAAACTGGAAAAAAAGAAAGTAAACAAAAGGACATGCAATGCCATCTTTCTTCGAGAGAAAGCTCATCAGACATTGCTGGATATTATAACTAGACAGTGTAACGAAAGTGTTGGTGGCTACAAAGGAAAACAGGGTGAATCCTTCTCTGTGCACTTAAGACTATTTCCTGATGCATACAGAAAGAGATACAGCCATCTCAGATCAAACTCACATAGACTCAAACGCTAAGTTAGAGATGATGTACATCCACAACCAGAGCAGGTAAGCGAGAAGATCTGGAGCTATTCTGAAAAGCAACATTAACTTCATGAGAAACAATTCAGGGAAACTACTGTACCTAACAATATCACAAACAAGAAGAAGAAAGATCTATAAGGTATAAAGAAGTGCCCCTTCCCCCCCCCCAAAAAAGTTCAAGTTCACTAAGATTAAAAATGCGTAAAATCATGAGTATTACCAAGAGCATTACTAAAATCAGTAGTGACCACAGCCCAATGCTCAGCGACAAGAGGTCACTACTGCTAGGAATTATCTAAACATTTCAAGTTCTGCTTCCAAAGCTGTTCAAACGAGAATGGCAGAAACTCCCTACTATTTAATTACAAGCAACAAAATAAAGTGTCAAAATTAATAATAAGTCATTATTACTATTTTTAACTCACTGCTAGGTGCCTCCTCAGGTAAGGGTTTCATTTCGCAGTGAAAGCACAAAGCTTATCAACATCATCACACACATTCAGAAGAGCATTTGATGCCAGCACTCTATTCAATAAAGTTTTTAAAAATGTAGTAATTTTACTCATGAGGCAATTGAAGAAATACTACAACAAGAAGAGTCTGGTTGCTTTTTATATCCTGAGTTTTCTTACCTAAAACTTAATTATTAATAAAATAAAAATTTATATTTTAAAGGGTTATCTTTCTTCTAAAAACAAGTTGTTTATTATCTATGTGAAATTGAATCAAATTAAGGATTTTTAACTATCATAAAATAAGCTTAACACATCAAGATAACAACAAATGCTGAACTGATTCAGGTGCTACAGATAGAATCATAAAGAGGGATGTGCCTGGTCTCCATGAACAAAAGCCGCACTCAATGCCCCTTCAGGGAAACAAAGGCCCCAAGGCAACCATGCTTAGCACATCTCCCCAGTCACTCTAGTCAGGCATGGCTTGCGCCTCCTTCTAGCTGCCTGAGCAGCTCCTTCACACTTTTCCATTGCTTACCACACGTTTCTGCTTTGACTTGACCCAGAGAGTTGGCTGTCTCTCATCCTGTCACAGGATGACTTGCATGGGTTCAGCAGTGCATGAAATCTTCAACAGCATGAAAGGGCACAGGAGGACCAGCAGCCAGCTCATCCCCCCGTCTGAACTGAAGTGACAGTTTTGGTTTCTGCCTCTATAAGCAGGTGGCTATAAACCGAATTCTAACTATAGCACCACAATCATTGGGACTTACAGTAACTCACAACCCCAACACTAGTGCACATGTGCAGACAGGATCTCTTCATGCCAGGACACCAAGCCTCAAATACCAAGGTCTAAACTCCTCCCCACTCTCACCTGTACTTCTTCCAGCCTTTAAAAAGTCTACTCTGGGACCCAGAAGAGACAATCTACTTAAAACAGTATTAACTGGCTTATAAATTCACTGCCCATCCTTCCAAAAGCAGATGAGGCCAGCAAAAGATACCCAACTTTCCATCCCAGGATACTACCACTTAAGCACAATTCATAGGAAGACCACTAATGAAACCCATCACCACCATCCCCCAAAAAAGAATAAAAAATCAAAAACATAACTACTGTCTTAAAAAGAGAAGTAAAAACCAGTTTACCATCAAAACTTTCATTGGACACATTCTTTCCAAACAGTTTCCTCTGACACAAAAGCATATGCCTTATGGAGACACAGTTTGCACCTTCCAAAGGCACATGCTGAAGCCCCCAGTGAAAAACACTGTGTAACAGGTAGAACAACAAGGGAAGGCTGGGCTAGTTAGCTCTCATTACCAACAGCCAGTCTTCGTAACACCACAGTCCAAAGTTGACTCCAGAGCCAAGGGGTTCTCAGACTGTCCCTGGAGACCTGCAGACCTGAGGCCCCTAGAGGAGGAGCTGCATGTGCACATCACTCGGCTGTTCACCGCATGTGTGTTCCTCACAGACTTGTCTCCTCACACACTCTGACGGGGATGTTATAGTGCCGATCGTCCTCAGCTATAAGGGTCACTACTGGCCAGTCCTTGGGAGGATCAGTGGGATAGACTGTGATGAACTCCTCGGTGTTGTACTTGGACAGCCGGTACACCTGGATGGTGTGGCAAACAGCGTAGGCAAGAAGGAACATTTCAACCTGGGAAAGAAAAGCAAATGAGTGTTCTGAGTGGACCGGCAAGGAAAGACAGGGCCTAACACCAAGATGCATCCATTATCCCAGCCAATCAGGCAGCTGCTTAGCTGCAACCTTTCTTCTCAACTTTGAACCTAGTTAAGGGGGGGGGGATAAAAAAATGGAGTGGATATCTGATAAGGGACTTATAGTTGGAGTATATAAAGAATGTAATATATTGATATAATATAATCAAGTATATAATAAAATACCAGTTTAAAATTGAACAAAGGATTTGGAAGATATTTCTCCAAAGAGGATAGTGAGTAGGTAATAAGCTTATTAATTCATAAGCATTTAGAGAGAAGTAATCAAAGCCATAATGAGACAAGACTTCACACCCATGCGAAGATATATGACCAAAAAGACAGGCGACTGACTGTTCCATGAATGCAGTGTTTTCTTTCTGAGTGATAAAAACGTATGGAGACTGAAAATACACTAACCATCAATCACATACTTTAAATGGTCACTTATGTTCTGTGAACATAATGTAACCTAAGCACCGTTAACTTATCCTCTTAAACCAGCAGTGTAGTCTGATCTTAGACCATGTTGAACTTCCTAAAGAAATGCAATGCCCATTAGCAGTCAGGTTCTTTCCTCCAACCTTAGGCAGTCATAATTTAATTCTGGGTCTACATCTGCCTATTCCAGACATCCTTGGTCAGTTTTTAAAAGTCAGTGAAAGCATCATGAAAACACAGAAAATAGGACACTGTAAAACTGCTGCTGCAAATGTACAATCGGGCAGCTACTTCTCACTTCTCTTTTTCTTTTGTTGGCAATGCTAAGGACCAAGCACAGGGCTCATCCACACTGTGCGAGTGTCCTGGCCTGAGCTACCTTTTAGACTGGTACAGGAGTTCCTCAAAATATTATAGCACTACCATCTGCCCACAACAATTCTGCTCTTGGACATAGACCCAAGAGAAATATGTACACACACATGTGCACGCACGCACACACACACACACATTCTGTCAATCAGGAACTACCCAAATACTCATCAAACTGATGAATGAGCAAAATACGAGTATTGTCATACAATGCCATTTTATCTGGTAATAAAAAGGAATGAAGTACCAATACATTCTAAAACATAAATAATCTTAACACATTATGTTAAATCAAAAGGGCAGTCACAAAATACCACAGAGTGTATGATTTCATGACTAAGAATGTCCGGAATAGGCACATGTAGACCCAGAATTAAATTATGACTGCCTAAGGCTGGAGGAAAGAAAGCCTGACTGCTAATGGGCATTGCATTTCTTTATGAAGTTCAACATGGTCTAAGATCAGACTACACCGCCGGTTTAAGAGGATGAGTTAACAGTGCTTAGGTTACATTTCAAAAGGAGCCGTTTTAAAGAGAACTCACCATTGTAGCAGAGCCTGCTGGGTCTTAGAAAGGACTAACCTCAGTCTAGTGTGTAGCCCATGTCCTTCTAGGCTCTGCCACAAGACACTTGCTACAGTTCAGGAGACATAAGCAGCCTACATTCTAAGTACAGTTATTTTAAGTAATCATAAATATTTCTAGCTAGCAGTAACCACCAGTCTTTGGGGGTTTTTTGTTTGTTTGCTTATACCTTTAAAAAAACAACAGAATAGGTTTTATAGATTTCTATCTGTCAGAAAAACCCAACTTGGCTTTCTATTCCTAGAAGCATCTATCCTGGTACTTGGACCTTTTCAGGAAAAGGTAGGCACCAAATAGAAAGGTAGCAGATTAGATGCGCGCAAGTGCGAGTGCGCGCGCACACACACACACACACACACACACACACACACACACACACAGACAGAGAGACAGAGACAGAGACAGAGAGACAGAGAGAGAAAGGAAATATATTTTAGAAAGCAGTTTAGCCTCCCAGAGAGTCAAGAAAACTAATCTTACCCATCCATCACTTTGCAACAATAATCCTAGGACCACATAAAGGTTGGGACTAATAAGTTATGTCTATAAGTCTTTGACACATCTCCCTTAAAAAGGTGGAGCTTCATTACCCACGCCTTGAATAAGTTACAGATTTAGTGACTAGCTTAGAACAAACAGAATATGGGGTAAGTGAGGGTGTGTAGCATCCTCCTCACCAACCGCAGCCCTGTAGAGAAGGCTGTGCAGTGAGGAGCCTTCCTCTGGCTACCAACGAAGAATGGAGGCTTCTTGCCAACAGTCATGCGAGTAAGATGCAAGGAAATCCTCCAGCTCCAATCAAGCAGCCATGACTACAACATGCTCATGAGGTGCTAGACCAGGAGCACCTGAATAAGCTGCTCCTGAACTGGCCTACAAACTGTGAGGCCCCTTTGATGGCTAGCATATAGATAAAATACTCTAGAAGGCACAACTCACCTGTTCAAGGCCACCAGTGTGTCCCACCTGGTTTAGGTGGTTCCTCAGTAGCTGTTGAGGGTCATTTGATGTGTCTCGAGCAAACAAGAGCACAGAGAAAAGTGGGACTTCCTTTCCCTTCTCTTTATCGTCATACAGTTCAATGGCTCTGTTTAACATTAGAAACTTTACAGCTTCATAGAGGCTATACTCCTCTTCTTCATTGGTGAACAGTTCATCACAAGCTAGCTGCCTTTCTTCAGCAGTTTTCATTTCAGCCAGGCTTACCCACTACAATAAGAAAGTTATCACAATTAATATTTTTGTTCTAAAAATCCCTGGCATATTTTTGTACCATCATTACAAAAGTAAGGGACCAACCAAAGCCACACAGCTTTAAGTTCTCACCTCAAACAACAGTATTCTTCAGACTACATGAACCCCTTATTTAGCTTCTTCCCTTGTTATTGTGAAAAGTACAATAGCATAAGGGAAGCACGGGGGTGTGAGGTGGAAAACACTCCTCTAACTTCACAAGCAACAGGAGCCCACACCAGCAATCAGATACCCGAGAGAAAATGTGTGTGAGCTATGAAGCAGAGCTGTGATTGCTACACCTGGAGAGGTTATAGAAAATTACTCCCAGACATACACAGACAAGCCTCCAACATGGAAGACTGTCAAGGGAGACTATGGGACCTCCTGAATATTGGTTTATTAAACAGCCCTATTATGTCTTAAAAATATAAATGAGTGTCTAATAATAAACCCAATTAGGAATTCTTGACTCTTAATTAAAAATAAAGATTTTCAGATGATAGGCAAACTCTTTAAATGAATAAGAAAACATAATAAATATGTATACTGCTAAGACACCATGAAAAAAAGAGATGTCAACATAAATACCAGCCCTTGTGTATAAGCACTAATTAGCACTGCTTTCAAACACCAGTCCAAATATTAAACCCGAGAGACTACACAGAACTCTCTCCAGTACTTTATAGCTGAAATATATTGTCCACATCTCATATTTTCTAGAAGAAGACCATGGTGCTGACTAGGGGCATGGCTCTAGAGCCAGAGAGTCAAGATGCCATTAAGATCTGGCTTTTGCAGGTTGCCAACTCCAGGCTACAGTTAGTTCCCTCATCTTTAGAAGAGGGGTAACCACAGACATACCACTGGTAGAGCAACCCAAGTAACTTTTAGTGGCGAGTATGACAGAGAGAAGAGTGACCGCTGCTGGTAGATTGGTAGTAAGCAATTTTAATGTTACTATAAACTGGTATTACACACACATTCCCCGCAAAGAAGGGTCTAATTACAGTTGACATAACATAATAAAACAAAACTAACACTTTCACCAGACCCTTAAAAAAATGTGAAAAACAAACTGCAACCTATAACCCTCTCAGAAGTACAGCCTGCCTTCATCACTCTGCTGGGCCAGTGGCTGGGTAGATGCAGGCTTCTAACCCCTAAATACTATACTACACTCTACTAGGCAGGCAGTGCACTCTTATCACAGAAAGGTAGACTTATAATACAGCAGACCACAGAAGACAGAATACCAACCTATCCATGAACTCTCAGGACAGTTTCAAAAGACAAGTTATTAAGTCTACTTATTGATAAAAAGAGTTCTGAACACCTATGTGTAGACTCTTAAAAGATAAGAATAACCAGCAAGAATTACATAAACATGTAGTCATCACTGAGAATATGAACATAGGCTAAATGACTGGAGAGACAGCTCAGTTAAGAGCACTTGCTGCTCTTGCAGAAGATGCCCATGTTGATGCTTACAAACACCTCTAACTCCAGCTCTGGGAATCCAGCACCCTCCTCTAGCCTCCATGGATACCCATATATGTATGCGTGAATACACACATGCATACATACATGCATACACACACACACACACACAAATAAGTCTTTAAAGAAGGAATATGGACTAAATGATAACCCTGAAACTTAGAAATATGACTTAAAATAAAAATTACATATATTAAGGTTTCTGAGATACTTATATTTCACCTCCAAGAATAAAGAATGTTGGTGTTTTTCCATTTTATCAAAGACATCATGGGCAGAATGTATGTTCTTTTAAAGCTTTCTTTTTCAATGTGTGCTCATGTATAAGGAAATACATATATGCATGCATGTAGAGACTAGAGTCTCTCACTGATCAGGTAGGCTAGACTGGATGGCCAGTGAGCCTCAGAGACCCTCTTGTCTCCCACTCTTCATTGCTAGGGTTACAATCACATGCCACTATATCTGACATTTTTACATAAGTTCTGGGGAATCAAACTCAGTTCCTTTACTGACTCAGTTCACTTTACTGACTACACAATCCCCGCAGCCCAAAATTATCTTGTCTGACACTGGCAAATGCTAACCTTTAAAGAGAACCATGAGCCAAAATGAACCAAAATAGTCTTCCTTATAAACTTAAGGAAGGCCGGGCATAGTGGCACATGCCTTTAATCCCAGCACTTAGGAGGCAGTGGCAGGTGGATCGCTGTGAGATCAAGGCCAGCCTGGTCTACAAAAGTGAGTCCAGGACAGCCAGGTCTGTTACACAAAGAAACCCTGCCTCAAAAATAAATAAATAAACAAACAAACAAACTTAAGGAAGTACATACATACATACATACACATATAAATAAGCCTAGATCATTGAATCTGCTGGGGCAACAAAAGAGAAAGCTTTGCACCAATCAGAGACAGAAAATGACTTGTATCAAACCTTTTTGCGTAGCAGAGCAAGGGATCCCTTAAGGTTTTCAGCCAGGTCTTCACTCTCCCCATCAAATTTCAGTCCTTGTTTCCACTGTTTGATCCAGCTATACTTGCTCATCAGCTTTTCTGGTAACTGAAATATCAAGACACAGAGATAAAGAGGAGTTGCTGCTGCATGATACCTAGAACACAACCTAAAGGAAGGCACCAAGCCTTCATACAAAACCCACCTTATTTCCACAAGGAATTCCTGTAAGTCTATCATGTGGGTTCAGGATGGAGAAGCTGAGCCTGGAAGTCACAAACTCAGAAAGTATTGCCACACAGAGAGGGCTGCTAGGTTGAGGAGTGCAGCCTGCAGGAATCAGCCCCAGGCATGATTATCACATGCAAATATGAGGACAAGCTAAAAAAGAAGTATCCACATTGGGTCTTCATGGTAACCACCTTTGGCTTCTAGGCACACTGGCAGCCTTCCCACTTGTTAGTGTATGGCTCAGCGAGGTGATTGTAGGCATGGAAGGCCCATGGTAAAGTCAAAGGCTCTGCTTTACTGGTAATACAGTAAAACCTAACTTCTGACACTTAAAAAACAACTAAAAGCACGAGAGGCGTCTTTTAAGCAATATTAGCACCATAATCAACACCATGAGATAGAAAAGACGAGTGCAACTCAACAGCAATGGGAGGGTAAGGGAGCTGTATCTTTTTTTACTTATTGACAGAGCAGCAAGTAACAATTACAGCCCTCATTTTTTGTTCTTGTTCCTGGACTATTTCATTTGCCCTTATACATCATTAAAATCTAGAATCTGAAAGCCATAATTCAATTGATTACAGCATGAGAAATTATATCTTTCCAACAGTGCTGGGTGTGTCAGGATGAAAACCATAGACTGGGGCTGGGTATGGCCACATCACTGCGCTGCCAAGATGCCACCTCTCAAGACCAGTGAGATGGCTCAGGAGAAAAGGTACACACACACACACACACACACACACACACACACACACACACACACACACACTTAAAAATTTTCAAAATAAAAAGACATTTTATTCCTAGAGGCAAAAAAACATCATCTCCCCAATGCCCTATGTTGAACTTGTTTATCAGTAACAAATAGTTTAGAACGAGATCTGTTCAGTTCCACTGGAAGCAAAGACTTAGGCTTTTTCATAAACAATAATTCTGAGTGTGCTTTCTCATTCTATGACAATCATGTGCAACTAAGATGGCTTATCTCTACAAAACTCAAAATCACAGTGACGGTGCTGTGCATCACTCAAGGGGGAAAGACATGTAATCATCATCAACTTACTATGACAAGCAACCTGTCCCCTAAAGCAGCAACAGCCCCATTCTGTGCCCACACTGCCCTGCACTTCCGAAACATAGATGGGCAGTTTTCAGTATAGTCTGATTTATCACCAGAATCTAATGTGCCCTCAAGTGGCAACAAAGTGAAATTACAACTTGGCTCCAAGAAGTACAATCCAAAAGAAAATACTGCCCCAAAGAGATAAATGGCAGCCCAGAAGAAAACATGAGGACTCTGTCACATGGGACAGTTATCTAAAACCAGCTCTGACACTCAATCTCCCAGTTACTTCTGGGAGAAACAAGTGAATTTCCTCATTTCATTCACTCATTGGTCAGTCCATTGATAAAGAGATTATCCAGGTCCAGGGTGTATACTTCTTTTTGTTTGGTTATTTGTTTGTTTTTGTTTTTTTTTTTTGTTTTTTGAGACAGGGTCTCTCTGTGTAGCCTTGGCTGTCCTGGACTCGCTCTGTAGACCAGGGTGACCTCAAACTTTCAATGATCCGCCTGCCTCTGCCTCCTGAGTGCTGGGATTAAAGGCGTGTGCCACCATGCCCGGCTTAGGGTGTATACTTCTAGATGTAAGGCTCTTGGAGAAAAGTCAAAAAAATAGGGCATATAAAAAGAAACTAGTAGTTAGAGGGCCAACAAAACAGCTCAGTGGGGGAAAAAAATCACTGTCCAAGCAACGCTGCTGTCCTGAGTTCAATCCCAGGAATATACATAAATGTAGAAAGAAGGTGAACAAACTCCACAAAGCTATTCTCTAACAGTCACTGTGGCACACACACACGTACAAATAAAACTTTAAAGTAACTATTAGGAAAGAACAATAGAGTTCAATTTATTTATTCAGAAGAAGTAAATATAACTTTAAATGCTTTCATGGGTCATTCCCTTCTAAGAAGTACTCAGACATGCCTTCTGTTGGAGTAAGAGATGTCATCAAGAAAGAGACTGTGAATGTGAGGCCAGCCTGGTCTACAGAGCGAGTTCCAGTGCAGCCAGGGCTACAGAGAGACTGCCTTGAAGAACCAACATGAAGAATGAAAGCGACTGAAGCAAGAAATGATGGTGAATGCTTAGGGATTGCTAGGGAGCTTAAGCACAATATCATCTGCGACTGGCCTGTTCTAACACATGCCTATAACCTTGGCAACATGACAACTGCAAGTACCAAAAGCATCATCCCAAAACAAAATCACAAAGAGCTGTAGTGTCGTTCTCTAGCAAATACTGTCACAAGTCTCACCCATTCAGAGATCTTTAAAACTACAGTACATTAAAAAGCCCCTACTTCACAGGATACTCCCTTTTCAGAGGGAGAAGGGCTGTCCCAACTTGGACCAGCTCTCTCCAGGTTGGGGCTGGAGTCAGATTTGCCTGCAGTCAAGCTAGCTGGGATCTGGACAGAAATGAGAAGAGCAAACCAGAAGCCAAGGCGGGGTAAGTGACGAGGGACAGCTGCTGGGCAAGAGGGGCAAGGAGGGCAAAGCTCAGCTCTGAGCAGGGGAACAGCAAGGTTGGAGAAGCTGAACACCAGCAGAATGGAAGGCCCCAGGCCCTGAGGCATTCTCAACTGAGGACTACTGAGCCTCACTATCCACCTTTGACGTCTTGGCATCTTGTGAGGGTCACACAGTCTACACATGGAAGCAGACGGCTAGCACCCTTGCTCACTCAGTCAGTCTGCAGCACAACCACACATCTGCACACCCATCCCTGCTCACCTAGCACCTCAAGCAGCACTGGAGGCAGGTGTTTCACTCAAGTCTTAGGAACAACAAAGTGTCAAGAAAGGTCCAAGCCACACCAAGTCTCTGAGGGCATGAGAGCAAAAATCATTTCTGCAGCAGAGATTAAGCAGAACCCAAATCCAATCAACGTAAATACTGACTTCACAGTGCCTGCCCTCAGAAAGGCAAACGTGTGATGCTGTGGGAAAGAAGAAACCACACTGAGCCACTGGGAATTTAAAAGCTATTGGAACATTACTTCAATTAGGCCATGAAAACCACATGACAGCCTCATCACTCCTACAAGGAACCCATTTTAATACTGATCAAGATCAAATGTGACCCATCTAGTCACCCTTTTGTATGTGTGTGTGGGGGGGGTTGCAGTTCTTGAGAAAAGGCCACTATATATATATATATCTCAGGCTGATCCAAAAGTCACAATACTTTTGCCTCAATATAAAAAGTGTTGGGATTACAGGCATGCACCCCCCATCTTGCTTACCTTATCTGCGTCCCATGTGGTAAATTATGTCACCCAAATGCACCTCATTAGTACGAGGTATTGCTTTACTTTTAGGGTATATCTTATTTATATTTAATTTCTTAGGACATTATTTGCACCAAAAGCTCTTAGGGAGTATAAAAATTTTAATTCAGTGTTGAATAAGCCCAGAAATCTAAAAAGCCCCACAAAAGTAAAGGCTCAAAAGGATCAACACAATTAAATAGTAAGTCTCAAAGTATACTCTTTTGTTTTTAAAAGAAAGGTGGGAAGAGTCTCTCCTCTCAGAATAATGCAATCTAAAAATAAAAATGCTTATATGTCTTTCTTTAATAAACTGTAAAACACATTCAGTCCATTTACTGGCTGTGATGAAAGCACACACTTCACGCCTATGTTAGAAGCCCAAGTGTAACAAGAACAAGTTGGTCAGCACATAGTCGCTCATTCACTACAGTCAGTACATTTGAGTGCAACCGGCACTCTAACTCTGTTACTCCTAGGTAGCCCTTACTGGTAGGTGTTAGACCATACAGAAGTATCAGCTTTGCTATGTTTATGTCAGTCAGGTATGCTGGCTCACACCTGTCATCCCAGCATTCAGGAGACTGAAGCAGGATGACCACAAGTTTGAAGCCAGCCTGGGCTACATGGTTAAGACTCTGTCCACCTCCACGACCAAAAGCCCTTCATCTATGAGTAAATATAAAAACAGCAAAGGCATGTTAACTAGTGCTGGAATTTACAGAATTTCCTTTTATAAGCCACTACACAAAATGTCAGCATGAGACCTGGAGGCATAGATCCCAGGGACTCTACCATGTGGTAGATTTAAAGCACTAAAGACAGCCAGGACCAGGAAAGGTCTCTCCACGTAACTCCAACATCTCGTCATGAAAAGAGTGTTCATTTCTAAACTGCACCTAAAACCCTGGCTGGACGCCAGTAAAAATTATATAACCTACATATATAATATAAATATAACCTGTGACTTTCACAGAAGTACTAAAATAAAGTCAGGTTGTTTCTATGTGTTTTTTATGAGTTCTAGACATCTGATCTCTAAATCAGCTTAATTATATTAAGTTTTGACATTTTTTTCTATGAAAAATACTGGTTATTTCTAGGCATTTTTTAATATAAAATCATGTTACACATGCAAATTGAACAAATCATACACTGAAATCATGCTGCATATAACAACATTAGCAGAAAAAAGACATTTCCGCACAGGAACGTCCTGAAACATTGCACCTCAAATCCATACAGCTACATACCAGTATGAGCTCGGGGTCCTGCAGCCAGGCGGGCAGCTCTGCCAGCTGGCTCATGGCCTGGAACAGTGTGGCCCTCAGCGCACAGTAATTATCACCACGGACTCGCCGTATGGAAGTGAATTTCTGAGAAACTTCCTCATAGCCCTTGGGAGAAAACATCAAAGCATTGAGATGGTAGTTACTGGCTTGAGATATCAAGAAAAGTTCCATCCCTATGGGGAAAAAAATTTTCCTACATTATTGGGAAATGGGAAACAAGAGGAGCTCAGTCTTTCTTGTAAGACATTCCCACCTCTGATTACAGCTCTATTAACTTTAAAATATTGATGCTTTATGAAATCTCAGCATCTATAACAGTTGTTCTCCATCTCCCTAATGCTGCCACCCTTTAATACAGTTCCTCGTGTTGTGGTGATCCTCAACCATAAAATTATTCACTTGCTAGTTCACAACTGTAATTTAACTACTGTTATGAATTGTAATGTGAATATCTGATATGCAGGGTATCTGGTATTTGACTCCCAAAGGCACCATGACCCACAGGTTGAGAACTGCTGATTTATAGCAAATGCAGCAGACTTGACATACAAAATAAACCAGTTGTGCAGCACTCTCCACCCTCAAAGTCTCTTCTTAAGCATCTGAGGGAACGAGCACACACTCACTCACTGACATTCTGTTGTTTATTTTTTAATTTATTCATATTACATCTCATCAATTCTTATCCCATCCCTTGTATCCTCCCATTCCTCCCTCCCCCCTGCTTTCCCCCTACTCTCCTCCCCTATGTCTCTGACTGAGGGAGACCTCCTGCCCCTGTATATGTTACTCATGACATTCTGAAAGACTTCATCTGTGGTTGATTAATCCCAAATGCTTGAATAAAGAGAACAGGAATGAGGGGAAAGCGGAGAGACATGAAATATTTCTACCTCCAGATTTTAAAATACACAGAAATCCTGAGTTTCCAATGTATGTGTGCATACACGCAGGCACAAGTCACTTAGCGATGGTGATACATTCTGAGACTGTTACTAGGCAAGGTCATCACTGTGCAGACATCAGTGTGCACTTGCACAAACCTAGCGGGCATATCCTACTGTACACTTGGGCTATACAGTCTCTTATTGAGTATTAGCAGGGGAAGTATGCTAACAAGGCACAATGGGAAAAAAAGAGATTAAGTCAAATAGGAGACAACAATATAATCAAGAGATAAAGTGAACATAAGATGTATCAGGTTGCTGCTGGCAAAACACAACACACTGTTCTACACAGAACAGTGACACAGTCAGCTGTCAAGGGCTGTGGCAGGCTTGTTCACAACAGCATGACAAACACTGCAGTAAAGCAGCACAATCTCACACACACCACAGTGACATCATCAGGTTTGACTGGAGAAAAAAAAAGCCTCTGATCCACTAGAATCTTACAGCTCCATGACTGTATACAGGATCTATTACTTCAGAGATGAATCTAACCCTTTAAAATTTAATGTGAATTTATAAACACTTCCAAAAGAATATCAAAAACAAAACAAAAATAAGGACTAAAATAAAATCAAGGATCAAAGTTGTTGACAGGCAGTGGACAGGCCCAGATTCCAACACAGCTCTTAAGGCGCTGCACCCCTAAGTGGGGCACTCTGATTTTATTACTGAATGGTCAAATCTTTCTTTCCCTGAAACTCATCTCACAGAGGAATAATTTTCCCCGAGGTTCTAAATGATGATATATTTGGGTGACCTGAGTGTCTTCAGTTAGACTTGAATATGCAGCTGCTAAAACAGACCTGTGGAAGGCACTAAGGCAACAGAAAAGGCATTTCTAGGGCAGGTAAGAAAATAGAATACCATGGCCAAGCGTGGTATTCTGGGCGGAAAGTGGGAACCCTGAGGAGCTGACAGCATGGCCAGCCGAGGCCCTCTGAACTACAGGTCTTTCACCTTTGGCAGCAGTGAGAACCCAGGTATTGTGTGACTGAAGTTCACATGCAAGGGCCTAGAATACAGAGTGACAAGAATTGGAGCTGAGGCTGACATTTTCTTTCAGATTTCCAGGAGCAAAAAGCAGTTGAAGAACTTAAGGTAAACCCTGAAAGGTAAGTAATATTTTCTAAAAAAACGAAACAAAAAAGGGAAATTAAATTTTTAAAAATTTAAAACCCTACCAAATATGATTCCATCAAATTCTATCAAATATGGGCTGAAGAAATGGCTCAGTAGTTAACAGCACTGGCTGCTCTTCCAAAAGTCCTGTGTTCCATTCTAAGGACCCACATGGAGGCTCACAATCATAGGTAACTCCAGACTCAGGGGGTCCAATGCACTCTTGTGGCCTCTGCAGATACTGGACATACATGGTATAGACATAAAGGCAAAACTCTCATACACATACAAATAAATAAAAAATACAAAAGATTGGTCAGTATTTCCAAAACACAAGTATATTAAAATTCAAAATGTAAATAATCCAAGAAAAAAATAACCAAAAGACACAACCTGAAGTTCTAAGAAGTTTGTCACAGCCCGTTTTGTAGCTCAGGAATGGTCAAACAGTAGCAGTGCCCCATAGTTTACCCTCCTAATAACAAGGAATGCTAGCAGGGATAGACTCTGCAGGTAGAGCCCATAGGGTGGGCTGCAGTTCTATACCACCCCGCTCTCGGCAGCTATATTAAAGTTGTCAGTATATGCAATGGAACAAAGTGAAGGTCATTCCTGGCACACCTTAAATGAAAAGAGTGGTTGAAGATCCTTCTGCAGAGAGAGAACAGGAGGACTCTACACCCAGGGCTTAGCCAGCATATGCAGGCGTTGAGGAATCACCCCTGCCTGTCCTGAGGCCTTTACAGCGCCAGTTAAGGAGGGCCTTCCCAACTGTCTCACAGAGAACCACCAGTGGCTGACTCAACTCAAACAGCACAGCTACGTGTTCTTCAAAGAAACGAAGCTACTGAAGAACTGACGTTGCTTCTATATTAATACTGTGACTCCACACAGTCCTTATCTCCGCAGTCTGTTTCCTCATGTCTAAAATTAGAGCAGCATTGTCTTATTATAGCAGTTGTCTTACCCAATGTCTAAAAACATAATATGATATGTAACTTATGACAGATGGTTTGAAGAACACAAATAGGTGCACCTTGGTTGTACCTTTTTCATACATGTGGCTTTCTGAGTATTTCCCCTCCATTCTTTTTTGCAGTAGTCCATAATATCCATTTCAGGAGCCACACTTAGCCTGGGTTCTGTTGAAAAATCAAAATGGCAACAATAAAATGCAACAAGTAATGAAATGAACCAAGAATAATGGAAGTAAAGATTCTACTGAGGGTGGATGGGGAGTCCACTCCTTATTCCTTACTCTCTCCGTTTAAATAACTCCCTGAACCCCACTACTGCCCATGCCTCTAGTCCAGGCCACCTCCAGAAACCAGAGTGGACTCCCCATGGGCCTCCCTTCTCAGTACACTCTCCACACCATTCTTCACGCCGCAGCCAGTCAGGTTGTGCATTTAGCTCCTGAGTCAGGCGGCAGCCCGTCCTCACACGCTCAGAGCTCCAGCAGCCTCCCAGCTCACACGCATCAGACTCACCGGTGCCTGTGAACACTTTAGTCATCAGACACGCATAAGAACCAGGAGAAAATACTCCCGCCATCTATAATTTTTCATATCTATTAGGCAGAGATAATAACTAACAAAAATGATATTAGCTATTTACCTAAAAGACTATGGTTTGTCACTAAGCCAGAAAGTGTCAGCACACTCACAGCTGGTTAATCCAGACTTCCTTTGATGTCCCCAAAATCACTACAACTCAGGATCAAACAAATGTTATGGGTTTCTAAGATGCGTTTAGATTCGCTTCTCCCTCCAACTCCCCATTCGTGTGTGTGTGTGTGTGTGCGCGCGCATGTGCGTGTGCGTGTGCGTGTGTGTGTGTGTTGGGGATTAAGCCTAGGGACTTAAGTAAAATTTTCTTGATATAAAGAATGAGGTTTGAGCCGGGCATGGTGGCACATGCCTTTAATTCCAGCACTCGGGAGGCAGAGGCAGGCGGATCCTGTGGGTTCGAGGCTAGCCTGGACTACAAAGTGAGTCCAGGACAGTCAAGACTACACAGAGAGACCCTGTCTCAAAAAAACAAAAAAACAAAAAACAAAAAAAAGAATGAGGTTTGACTTCTTGATATCCGTATGGTAGTTTGTTACTTCAAGAGGAAAATAGGGCAACTTCTCAGGTCCATCTTGGCTTTTTTGGGGGGGAGGAGCTTCTTTTTTAAACTGTTAAAGATATAGATATTAGCCATTATTTAGGAGATAAACCTAGAAGTACTTCAGAACACACAAAGCCTGTATATCTTGTACATGAAATAAGTGTTTCATCCAATTCACCCAATATTCACTGGAGCTCTAACCACGGCAAGGCCTGTGCCAGGAACTGGGGATGAGAAGATAATGAGGACAGAGCCTGCACCCCAATGAACTGCACAGAAGAAGAGGAAAGGACCACAAGTACTCACAAGCCAGAGCACAGCGGAAGTCAGAGTGACCAAGAACACCAACGACCCCGCCCCCACCAGAGTTTAGGGAGAGCAATTTGTTTTTTAAGTAAACTACAAAAACTGTTTATTCAAAAAAACTACTTCATCGCTCATCATTTCTCAAAGGAAAATCGAACTTTTACAAAAAGGGGTAGAGAATCCATGCACAGACAACACAGATGTACTTCTGTACGGAATACATCATGATTAACCTAGAAGTGAAAGAGACTATAGCTATCATTGCTGCGTAACCAACCCTTAAAGAAAGGCCCTTCATCTTTGAAACTCAAGAGATCATGTTCAGGAGGCAACTCAGAATAAGGAAGTTCTCCCATGCATCTGCCTTTGCACTCACCTCCCCCACAAACAGGAAGAACTGCTAAAACACAGTCAGGACCGTTTCTGGGCCATAAGTTCTCACTAGGGAAGGATGTGAGCCTGGCAAGAAAGTACTCTGCCAGCAGAGAAAGGGCTTCCAGGAAGTCTACCTTTCTGTGTTCCTTTCTATTGTCCTCACTCCCAGACACACTGAGACCTGACCCCTGGGCAGGGTTGGGGAATCCTACCATCTCAGATCACAGTGGAATAGCTGGCCCATGGGTCTTATAAAAGCAAGAGGCCAAGCTAGAAGCCTGCTCCTGTCCTGAGTCAGAAATCTGTATGAGGTGGAGGCTTGGGGAAACGAAGTCCTTGCATAGCTACAGCGTCATGCTACCTGACTCCCACTGGGCTACTCTGTCTGGGAGGACACGAGCAGTTCCCGAATGCTGACTAGGATAAGAGATGGAGGCCCTGACCTCATCAGTGCATTCAGTACGATGTCCTCCTTCTAACTGTAAACTATGCAGGCTCCTATTGCTGCTTCCAGAAAGAAGACTATTTCTACTGAAACACACACACACACACACACACACATGCACACACACACACACACACACACACAAACTTTTTTTTAAATAAGGGAAGTAAAAAACCAGAGTGGTAAACACGAACTCAAATAAGTAAGCTTTGGTCCTCAAGCACTATGTTAGTGATGGATATAATAATAGGACCTCAAAGGGTAAGAAACAACTGGGACTTCTCCAGGAAGCTGGGACTCTCAGAGGACAGACTTGAAATCTCAGAGTTCTCCTACAATAGACCTGGTTAAAAAAAATAATAATGACCTGAGTTTTGGGGGCACATGGTTTCTGTCACCACTACTCAGCTTGCATGGAAGCTACCAAAGACAAACGTAGAATTAAGTGTTGTATTCACAAAGCCAGACAGGAGGCCAGGGCATGGAGCTCAGTTAGATGGAGGTGCCTTTTTACCCACAACAAGGATCACAATACTCTGCCTGCTGTGGAAGAGGCAGAGCTGCTACAGGACAGTCAGGGAGGGCAATGAACTCTGCAGGACTGAGACGTGATGAACACTATCAGACTGGAGCCACACCTTGCAAGACTCACTAAAAAGCCTTGACACCTCTGTGAGGGGCAATGCTGGACACAACAGAATCAAATCAAAACAGAGCCTAGAAAGTGGGAGAGGAAAACAGGAGGTTTTACAGCGCTATCAAACAGTAGGCAAACAAAGAAAAGCATATCTAAATGAGCCCAAACAGCATTCTCTTCCCTGAGTGACATGGAGCAACAGAGCTAGGAAGGAACATTATAAAAGATTTCTGATGGCTACATAGGAAAGAATTGTCCAGCTCTGGGGAAAGAACTGGAAACCACTATCAAAGCCTTATGTATCCTAACTACTATGATGCTTTTACTGGCCATGAGGGAAATAGAAGCCAGTTCTCAAAAAGCAAACATGTGAATTACACAGCAATGAGAAAGTGTTCATACACACTCTGTGGAGATCTCTACTCAGCCTCTGCACAGGCCTACCTGTAAAGAAAAATCACCACAGTCCACAGGAGGAGCACTCTGGCAGTAAAGCAAGCCCGGCAGAGCAGCGCAGACTGCACAGTCACACAATGAGTGGTGCTATGGAGCACTTGGCCATTCTGCCGTAGTCAGTTAGATGGCATGGCCTTCTTCAAGGATATGTGTACATATAACTTCTCAAAACATCTTGTAATTGAAAATGACAAATATATTGACACCCAACGTCTTCTTAGAATATAAAGAAACAAGCTGAGAAGGGAGAGTCAAGAGATGCAGGGAAGAGTCTTCCCTAAATCTGCTTCAGCAAAGCCACAGTTCACGTAGAAAGGACTGACTGCACACATGAGAGGACTTCCTAGAAAACACACCCCAAGTGTCATAACAGTGAATATACTAATCTAACTGGATTTTCTATGCACAAAAATAAAATCTACAAACAAAACAATTCCAAACATACCTGATATCCCTCTTTCATGTATTAGCAATTCTTTCTCCTTTTCTATTTCATCTGCAGCACGGTACATGTCCTCCTCGCTGAAATCACACCAAAGTAGATATTTTCAAACTCTTGTTGCACTGACATTCCCACTGTGTGACATATATAGTTGTTTATGAAATGCTTATGACATGGAAATTTAACTGTTTTCACATATAGGATGCCACAGTGATAAAATATGGGTCCTAGGATGCTCATGTCTCTATCTCAACACATTTTTCCACTTCAGAATTGCTTTCTCTAAGTATGACCATACATACAGCACATACATGATTCTAAGGCCATTTAAACTAAAGTCTATTGGCATGCATCTTAATCAGTGAAGCTCCTGAATGATTCCTCCAGACCCCAAGAACAGAAATAGTGCTAACAGAAGCATTTGCACACCATGTCAACCTCTATAACATGCTACAAGCAAATCTGACAGCAACTACGCTAAAACAAAGAGAGAATCAATTATCACAAGCCCCCTAAGCTTCTCCTGTTCCCTCACCAGCAGTCAACCAACCACCCAGCTGCTGCCATATTCCCACAAGCTTTGATGGCTACCACTAATGAACAACTTCTTTAAGAATACAATCGCTTCCTAAAGTGTGTCTTCAGTGAACTACTGAGTTTTAGGAAGAGAGAAAATTCTAGACAAGGGTAATAAATAGGGCTCCCACTGTGAAAACGCCTCCTTTTCCTTGAAGATTTAGAGGCGTGGCTAGAGCTGCCCAGTATGTTCCAGCTTCAGTATTATTAATCCCTCCACCTTGAAAATAATATTCACCCCAAAATGACAATAAAGGGAACAGAACAAAACTATCTTTGTTGGAAGCAAAGATCTGTATGTGAAAGACCAGTAGGAAGCAGAGGAGTAAATGGTGCAGGCAGGGAAGTCCGAGGCTACTGGAGGGCCAGCTAGTAAGCCAGGAGGACGCCTAGGCTCAGGGACTAGAAGTAGTCCATCTGCAGGAGCACTGACACACTGAGCTTAAAGACCAGGAGATTCCATATGGCATGTACAGCCTTCCAGCTCCCTGTACTTCTCACAACAGCGCCCCATCCTCACAGCAGTCTGGGGAGAGATGAGCCTCAAACAGGTGCCAGGCTCAAATATAAGGAACCAAGTAAATAAGTAAGGGACTTCTGCTGCTAATCTCTTCATCCTTGGACATGGCCTAGCAGACAGAGCTGGAAGACATAACAGGGATCAGGAGAGACAAAGAAGGGTGCTAAGAGATGAACTACAGAGGGAATCCAATGAGAACCTCGGGAAATCATCCAATGTTTGCCAACTGTGGGAGAACAAACATCTAAATGTGCACCTTGCAGATGTGGTGGCACTCAAGAAGCTGTGGCTGGACATCTTGATGGCAAGGCCAGCTTGGAGTACAGAAAGTCCTTGTAATTCACATATATATATATATGTCTGTAAATATGCACTACCCCAAATTCAGTCCAAACACTTAACCACAACTGCCCTCCACTTGTACACCTGTGATTTGTTACAGGTGTTCTCTTGTCCCAACAGGTTCAGAATCCTGCTCTGCCTCTTTGCTAACACATCCTGATATGTGCTGTGTGGGCACACCCTCTACAGAGAGCAACAATTACTGTGGGCACCCAAGTCAGACTGGCAAGATTTAGCTACTTTTACCCCAGCTCTTATTACCTCTATGTACAACAGTTAGTACTTATTTTATAGGACTGTTGTGAGAAAGACATATTTAAAATAATGAGTACTCAAAAAAAGTTAGCTACTATTAACTTTCATATATCCATTGATGTAGGGTATTAGGGAACAATCTGTCCAGTGATTATTTCTTATCCTTGTTTTCTCTAGTGGGTATGTATATGTGTTATCAGTGTGATGATTAGAGAGCAAGCATCATATGCTACAATAACATTCCAAGCAAAAGGCATGATGTCACCCAAAGAGCTTGTGCCAAAGTTAAAAGCAAACAGATCCATGAGGACAACAGATCAAAAGCCAAAAATAAAGTATGACCACATGTTTTCATTCTTCTCTCATAAATTTAATAACATCTTCCTGTCAAACCCAACGATTACACCTACCAGAGAATTTCTGATCCTCTAAAATAGCCATTGAAACAAATCACTTTCTTAATATACTTAAATTCTCAGAAGCCGTCTTCAGACAACACTTCCCCAATCTTGGCCTCGGTTTCCTCAGCTTCACTGAGAAGACTGGTAAGATCTGTATCATCTGCGGTTCCTCTTCCAGCTAAGTCCTAACCACCTCCCATACATTTGCATTTCAGGCAAATTCTGTGGCTAGCCTGCATGAACATTTGTCTCCTCTCTGGTCCTCTGTTCTTAATTCACAAAACAACCAAAACCATAATCATAACCCAGACCCAGAGGAGGCAATCCAAATAAGCATTTTAATTCCTACAAGGGTAAGTAGGAAAAGAACTAAAAGAAGAAAACAGGAGAGCTGAGTGCAAAGGGAAGGCAAAACAGCACAGGAATTGGTGGCAATAAAAAGCAGTGATTCAGGACACAGTTCTCACAAGAGGAACAAAGCAGAAGCTGCTGAAAGCCCACAGCACCTACAAATAACTTCAGATCCTCACACTAGGGTTTGGTAATGACCTTGACCAGCAAAGGATAGCTATAATGTGGGCCTTAAAAATGACCGTGTGGCTGGGCGGTGGTGGTGTATGCCTTTAATTGCAGCACTCAGGAGTCAGAGGCAGGTGGATCACTGTGAGTTCGAGGCCAGCCTGGCCTACAAAGCGAGTCCATGACACAGTCACAGCTACACAGAGAAATTCTGCCTCAAAAAACAAAAAACAAAACAAACAAACAAAAAACCAAACAAACGAAAAACAACAAAAATGACCGTGTGTCCCTTGAGAAGAGGTAAATATCAATTTTAAGTAATGAAGATCAACACAGTCAGAAAGGAAAGCATGTGAGAGCCCAGATGAAATATTCATCCACCTATGATAATCAGGAAAAAACAGAGGGAGGGAAGGAATAAAATTATTTATTTTAATACTCTAAGGATGGAGCATTTGCACAGTATGCCCAAGTCTCTAGAATTTACTCCCTAAACCTGTAAATAATAAGACAAAATGACTTCACTTAAACTTCTATCTTGCGCTCAGCTTTGTTTTTATTCTACTGTCTTAGTATTTAAATGTCAAAATATTATGCTGAAAACACCTACAAAGGGAAATTATATCTAAGGCTGGGAATGGCAAGCAGGTAGGGGGTTCTGAAATTTTTTTTTAGTGGGAAGGAAAGATAATGAAACAATGCAAGGAAAGGGATATTATTGAGATAAACTCATTAATGCTGACAGCTCTAAAAGAATGGCAACTTTTTCTGGTAAAGACATGTCCACTCTGGCAAAGAACAGAGGCCGTGAACTCCAAAGGCTCAGATGATGACCACAGCGAAACTTCTCTCCTATAGAACACGACAGCTAGAGAATCGTAGAGTAGAAGAAAGTGACTCACTGTCCAGACAGGCTAGTTATGTTTGAACTACGCAGTTAATTTTAAAACTAAAATGATAATAATTCCTAACTAGAAATTTCCTAGTTTAGCTCCATGGCATCATTCAAAATGGTATTTAAATACTATTTACCCATTTTTCATGAGCTGTACTACTTTATTCTGAAGCCAACATGGCAAACTGAGTAAGCTCCAGTGCACTCTAAATTATAACTAGTACCTCTTACTTTGCTCAGAGATTTCCATATCAACAAATTTAAGGTGTGTGTGTGTGTGTGTGTGTGTGTGTGTGTGTGTGTGTGTGTGTGTGTCTGTGTGTTGTGAGAGGGTCATGAGACAGAGTCTCATGATGCTGTCTTGAACTCCTGATGCTCCCATGCCTTCATCTTCACCTTCAGAGTACTGGCATGACAAGAATGGACCACTAAGCCCAGCTAAAACTTGTTTATAAATGCTCACTAGTACAGACAAAAGTATACTATTTCCAAGAAAACTGTAAAATTAAAGGCAGAGCTCAATAAAGCAGATTTCTGTGAAGCCATATTTTCAATTTCTGATTCAAGACATGAAAATAATCAAATCTAATATATACACACAACTTACAAGACAATATACTTTCTTGTTTTATAAAGATATTTATTGTTGATTTTTACTATTTTATGTGTATGAGTGTTTCCTTGCATGCATGTCTGTATGCCACGTGTGTGCTAGTGTCTGAGGCCAGAAAGCGGTGCTGGATCCTTTGGCATTGGAGTTACAGACAGTTGCAGGCCACACTGTGTGAGTGCTAAGAACCTAAGCCAGATCCTATACCAGAGCAGCAAGTTCTCTTAACCACTAGCAAATTTTCCAGCCTTCAAAATAATATGTTAATAACCCACCAGTATGAACACCTGACAAGGCACCTTTAATTATTTAAGAACAAGAACACAGTAGGAGCTCTGTCCTACAGTTCTAACTTAATTTGGTCTACCCTAGAAGACTAATGGCTCAGGCCATGTTTGTAAGAAAGAGTCAATCAATGTCACACCAACACATCTTTCCACACAGACATAGGAAAAGTAAAGACCACTCAACCTAGCCTTTTCCCACTGTTCACTGGCTGCAGAAAGGAGTAAACAATACAGCAAATGCAGGAAAGTACCAGCACCTAGGCCAAAATTCCACCCACGTCTGCAAGTGGACTTTCCATGTCCAGCTCATGCTGCTCCGCGTGACTTCCAGAAGCGTGGAAGGACAACGCAGCCACCTTCAACACTGACAGTTGGAGGCATCCTAGACTGAATCCTGAAGAAGGCTCCTCCTCAGGTGAGGAGAGTAGAGTGTGTCTATTACTGTCCCACCGCTATAATTATTCTTATCCAACTCCCTGAGAGCCAGGCTGAGCAAGGGCAGAAAACACCAGAAAAGGGGGCTTGGCAATCCCTGAAAACAGCCTAATACTTACAGGGCAGGGGGTGCTCGCAGATGCTTTAAAGGTCCATACCTTAGTTTGGAAACACAAGGTTAGCCTCAATTTCAAAGGGCTTCACAGACTACTGGTACACCTCCACACGTAGTATACCTACCATGAATCCCAGACTGAACTGCAGTTCCATCCCCAGTAGACTGAGAAGGTGCATGGGGTAGTCTGTGAATTCCCTAACCACTTCTGGTTTGGCCACATCCTTGAAAAAGATAGTGTGGCCTAACTGCCTAAGGGTTCCCCACAGATGTAGCAGAAATCAGACAAGAAAGGATGGGGGAATGACCAGACGAGGGAGCAAAGGAGACCTGTAGCATGAGCAGCGAGGGAGCTTGCAGAAAGCAAATTCATCTGGTCTGATGTAAGGCCTCTTCAAGTGGGACCCTGACTTGTCCTGTGAGCCATCCTTGGGGCTCATTCACTGAGCAGTGTATACATGTGGTTTCTGTGTCCCTCTTCTCCAGTTCTCTCCCTTATGACACGCACTGAGCTGATTAGAAAGAAACCAGAGCAGCTTGTGTGACTAGAACCATCCATCAC
The DNA here is from genome assembly GCF_964271855.1 of Acomys minous. Classification (NCBI taxonomy): domain Eukaryota; kingdom Metazoa; phylum Chordata; class Mammalia; order Rodentia; family Muridae; genus Acomys; species Acomys minous. Next base: position 43,653,038 of record NC_140494.1, on the reverse strand, counting down.
AGCCTTCAGAGTCACATCCCAGACACATAACTCAGATGTAGGAGATCGGCTATGATTTGTATTCATAATTAATTTCCCCTCAAATGTGGTAAAAGTGACTCCATAGAGTATCTCAAATCATATCTAGTCTTATTATGGTCCCTATTTTAAGCTAAAAATATTTTCAGTAATTCTGAGTGGAAAGAAAGGTAAAGCACATGCTTAACATTATTATTTTAAATTTACCCTCAAACTATTAAGCTGCATATATCACACTGTAAACTACGGAACGTTTCTACGATACATGAGCCTAAGAAAACCCCACAAAGAGAAATAGCCCAATCTACTACTACTCCTATAATGCTGATTCAGAGAGATAAATAGGCTAGCGATGTGATGTTTAAATAACAACATCTTTAAGTTGTCCTAGGCCCATTTCCCCACCTGAAGAGTCAAAAGAGAACGGGATAATTAACAGCAGCACAAGCAGTATATGAAAAACAGAATCTGAGCTAATAAAACTACAAACATGGGGTGGTAAAGTCTGCTGCCCTTATAAATCACGTTTCTCTGTCCAGTGTGCTGAGGAGGTCATGAAGAAGCTGGGGGTGGGGTGAGAGGCTCAAGAAACTTGGTCTAGAAATCTCCTACCTATGTCTCCCTGGCTCTCTGGACAAGCTGTGCCAGAAGAATCTGCAACTGTTTCAAGTGTCAGATGACAAACCTAGGCTTTCAGCTTTGACTAGCAGTAGTGTGGGGACCCCTTCCCTCTGAGGTCCACCCCTAAGCTGTTCATGAGAACCACCTCACCAGAAAAGCAAGCAAGCAACTGTGCGTACTCTTGGGAATGTGGCTCTGGCCTCCAAAGTTCTGGCATCTTCCAGAGCATGTGAAAACTGTTAGGGTAAAGCGGGGTGCAGGACTTAAAAGGTGGGGCTTCTAGGAAGAGCTCAGGATAGGAAGGCTGGAGTAGGAGCAGTTAGGAGCCAGAGGAAGAGTAGAGACAAGAGACATCTCTAACCTAGGCAGCCACAGATTAAACAATGGAGTTCATTATAAAGAAAAAGATGTACCCCTATTTAAGAATCCGGGCATTTCATGCAGAAGCCAGGATATCTCAATTCATATATAGAAGACCCAGTAACTATGCCTGAAGCTTAGAGAATGCTGACCCAGATAAAGAGCTTTTTAAAAGCGCTCCAAGTCCCAAAGCTAACAGCCAAAGTCACTAACTCTAATTGCCAGCCTAGCTCAGGTGAAGGTTAAGGCTTCCTACTGTAAACCTTTCCCCAGTAAACATTAGCTCATTACACGAATAATCACCCTCACACTTGGGTGCTCAATAAATGAAAGCAACCAAAGCCCCTTAGCAAAGCACTAAGCAAATGAGCTACCATATCACATCTTCATTAACAAGGCGCCAAAAGACTCCTTCTTGGGAAATTAAAAAGAGTTCTAAAGGTCCATTTAGACCCAACTTACGCTTTACCTTTTGGGTCAATAAGAAAATTAGTCAAGTTGGCGGTCTGAGCTTTTAATTTTTGTAACTCCAAAGGCCTGTGTAACCTTGCCGCGAACTCAGTAGACACCTCCAAAGCCTGCACATGTAAACGCTTCTAACTTAACTTTTCTTCACAGCCAATACGGAACTTCTCTAAAAACCGCACTGATAGCGTGCGTGTGCTTGTTGTGCGTTTAAAAGCAACGGGTGGAAGGAATGCCTAGCCAAGCTCTGACACGTTAAAAAAAAAAAACAAAAAAACGGAGATGGGCTAGCCTGTGGCCAAAGTCTGTCCAACAAGTGGGAAACTCTTCAAGTGGTGACTAGTCTCCCCCCGCCCCCCCCCCCCGGCCCCGAGCAAAGACGTCGAGGGCCATTTCTGTGGCTGTGTCGGGGACGACATCACTTCCTCCGAGCTAGGTTGGAGGAGAAAAGAGCTACTGGGAGTTAGCCAGTCACTAAATAAGCCTCTTGGATTTCTTTCCCACACTCCCAGAGCTTTCCCTAACTTTAGGGACCGACAGCTGTCAAGGAGGGAGTAGGGCGGCCCGGCTGACCGAGTCGTGCCAGGGTCGGTACCCCGACTCGGTCAGCCTCGCCTCCCACGGCTCGCGGCCGCCCGAGGGAGGGAGCCCGGCCCACGCAGCCCCGCGCCCACGCCCGCCCCGCTCACTCACTGCTCGACCGGGCACCGCGTCGCGGCCCGGGGCTGCGCGCCGACCGCCACCTTCCCGCCCTCCCGCGCCGCGGCCCCGGCTTCGCGCGCCGGCGTCTCCGCGCAGCCAGCTCCGGACCACGCTCCGGGCTGGGGCATGGTTCCCCGACTCATCCGCGGCCACGCCGGGCCCCTGCCGTGCCGCCGTCCGGAGCCGTGGCTGCCTTGCCCCGTGCCTCGCGAGGTCCGCACAGCACTTCCGCGAGTGTCACTGTGGCCCGCCCCTCGACCTTTGACCTCCGGCGAGGGGGCGTGACGGGAGGCGAGGCGACGGGAAACGGGGCGGGGCGGGGCGGGGCGGAGAATGTATGAAGTGCGCCTGCGCAGAGCGGACTGAGCCGTAGAGCCTGAAGCCGGCTGGCGTCGCAGTGAAGCCACTGTGAGTGTTTAGATCCTGTTTGCTGGCGCATCTCTTCACCCAGGATGCAGAGGAGGGAGCAGTGGGTCCTGGAGGCGGGGCAGAGATAGAAGGACCTGGTAGTGAAAGGTCCCAATGAGTTAGGATACCAGGTAGAGCCTCCCTCGGTTCCGAACTTCACCCTCCCTCGGTCCCTGTAATACTCCAGCTGGCACTGGTTTCTGAGTGGCAACGCAGCCTCCTGAGCCCTCATGGCCTTGGCCTAGGCTGTGGGGTCACAAGTTGAGCAAGCACAGCGCTGTGTGTAATCGAGTTATTGTTTCGTGCGGTAGTTTTATTTAAGCAAAGGGCTGATATTAACAGACTTCCAAGATCCTGCAGGTGAGTGAGTAGGCATGGCTCAAGCCTAAAGCTCAGAAACAAAGTATGGAGCAATTGGAGTGTCAGGGACAATTCGGAAGCCTACAAGAGGTTCCGGGGCAGAACAGGTAGGTAGCAGTGGATTTTGTGGAACGATATTGGAAGTCAGATCATAAAAAGCCAAGTTAGCTTGGTGAACTTGAATTTGGTCTTTGTCTTGATGAGACCATTTTGGAAGGCCACTTTTGCCTGCAGTTAAATATTAAAGGATTGGGGCTCAACTGATGTTCCTGGGGCGGGGAGCACACTAGTGTTAAACATCCTACAAGCTGATTGACTGATTAAAACTTCCCTGATTATGGACAGCTAAAACGGTACAGATTAAGAGCAAGCTGCGTTGTCTGGAGCTATCTTCATTTCTCCTTAATAGCCATGTGTAGCCAGCTTGTTTGTTGAGGTAACCTCATTGTGGCTATTGAGTAAATGCTAGGAATGTACAAACTTACCAACCCAAAAGCGGAGAATGTCATCAGATAACACCTGAGACCCATAGCAAACCTTTCTACCATCTGCCTGACATATTTTTTAAGTACTTTTGGCTTGCTATTCTCTTCATTCTGTTTCTATTAAAAAGACAAAAAAAAAATATGAAACTAGACCATGTGTCTCATATTTATTTGGCTCTAGAATAATCTATCTCTTTCTCCCTTTCAGGTGAAAGCTGTCTTGCAAAGGCAGCTGGATATAAACTTAGAGAGGTAGTAACATAAAAGGGTAAACTAGAAAGAATGTTGCCTTTGGAGAGAAGACATTCCCAGGTGTTCTTTTTCTTTTTTTCAATGTAAGAAATACATGTGATGTAAATTCAAAGCATAAGATGATAAGCAAACTAGTTGTGGGTTTTAAGGTTGTGAGACTGTAGAGGGTCACCACGCTGTTCATGTCCATCTGGGAACTTCCCAGTGTGACTACCAGGAGAGAATCTTTGAATATGAAATTAGTTAACGTGATGTCACGCTGGATTCGGATACCCTATAAAGCCAATGGTTGGGGTTCTAAGAGGAGAGCCTACGCAGACATACACAGCACAGGGAATAACGATGTGAGGAGAAAGACAGAGATGCTGGGGTGCAGCTGCAAGCTAAGGAATGCTGGAAGTTACCGGAAGCTAAGAAAAGGCAAAACCGGTTATCCAAAGACCCTTCAGAAAAAGCTTGGCCCTACCAGCAAGCTCACACTACACTTCTAACCTCCAAAGCTATATGCCATCTTGGCGGCTGTATTTTGTTATAACGATCCCAGGAAAGTAATTCAAGGTTCAAGATGGAAATATTTAAAATTCTGCTGTGCTAAATATGTTTGTAATGAGCTTTGCTGTGAGAACTGTGAGGATGTACCATAGAAAATATCCAAAGGCTTAGAAGAGAGATGAGCAATCTAGGAGAGTCTAGCCAGCCAATCACTAAATCAGAAGCAACATCATTCTTGGAGAGGTTGTAAAGACTTGTGCCCTGTCAGAGACTTGAAATTTGCAGCAGTGGTAATACTTACCATAACCCTTTCCTGCTCACACACTTACGGTCCACAGAACACAAGTGGATCCTAAGCAATGGCATTGAAGTCGCAAACTCAGTTATGTGGTAATTTCATTTATATTTCTATCAATAATTTGCTAACTATGAATCTAGCAAATGTCTTTTTCCCTATACGCCTGTTGAAAGGAGAGGAAAACCAGAAGGAGTTTGCTTCCAGCCAGCAAGACCAGATAGAAGCTTTACTGCCCTGACGGAACTAAACCAACTCTTGGGCTCCATGTTGTGATTTAGTCCACAGCAGCTCCATGTTCACTTTCCCACAGAATCTCATACATATCCATTACATTGGTGAACTATGCAGGAAGTAGAGACGTGGGAAAAAGTAAGGGGATATCCTTGAGTTCGACAGAGAGGCTGTTTCATCTCAAGCAGTCATAATTCAGGGGGCTAGAATCCTGGGAAACCAACAGCCACCAAAGCCAAGTAATTTCCAGAAAACTCAAGTGTGTGTGTGTGTGTGTGTGTGTGTATGTGTGTGTGTGTGTGTGTGTGATGAAAGATAAGTGTGTGTATATATATATATAGTGTGTGTGTATATGAGTGTGTGTGTGTGTGTATATATATATATATATATATATATATAGTGTGTGTGTGTGTGTGTTGAAAGATAAGTGTGTATATATAGTGTGTGTATGTGAGTGTGTGTGTGTATATAGTGTGTGTATGTGAGTGTGTGTGTGTTGAAAGATAAGTGTGTGTATATATATATAGTGTGTGTGAGTGTGTGTGTGTTGAAAGATAAGCGTGTGTGTGTGTGTGTATATATATATATATATATATATATATATATATATATATATATAGTGTGTGTGTGTGTGTGTGTGTGTGTGCCCAAGACAAAGGAAGCAAGCCACACTCCTGTGGAGCAAGAGGGGAATCCCAGGAAAGGTTGCCACCGAGGTCTATCTTAGCAAGGCTTTACAGGGTTAGGGCATGCGAGATCAACTGAACAGGGCACTTGGCCTGCCCATGATTTGTTCGTGTGGGTCGAGTTCTGGACACGCCTTCAGGACAAATAGCTTCCAGACATCTCTCTCCTTAAGTCTCCATTCCTCTTAGTTTTATTCACTGTTGCTGGAAAAAGAAAATAAACTTAGGGGTTACAGTGCATCTTTGCAGGGTGGTCAAGGGAGCAGGAACCCAAAGCAGCTAGTAGGGTGACTGTTCAGGCCGCAAGCTGTCTCTGTAATTTTTTCATTTTGGAAGCTGCTAACCTGCACTTCCTGTTTACTCAGATAATTAATTTTTATTCCTTCTCAAGTCTCTGATGGGGTTGAAGACCAGATAGTTTAGTTTTACAATTAAGCTTTGTTGGTTAGAGATTAAGATGTTTTTAGGTCTAGATAGATATTTTGAGTTGATAGAGACGAGATAAAATTCTAATTTACATTCAGAATTTTAGACTCACCAAGATAGAAAAGATGTTTTCTTCAAGTTTGACAAATACAAATAGCCAAAACACTATGAATGTAACATTTATATAATTCCTGATTGTTTCGTGCTGTGTGTAGTTTTTGTATATATGCATAATAATATAAATATATATGTAAAAAAATAAAAATAAAAGAGTGAGAAAGAATAAATGCTTACTTACCTGCACTCAGCTTACCTTCTCACACTGTGCAATCCGGGACTCAAACCTAGGGAATGGTGTTGCCCACACTTAGGCGAATCTTTCCCCATAATTTGGCATCACTAAAACAATTCCCCCATACATTCTTATACGCCAGCCGGATCTAGACAGCCCCTCATTGAGGCTCTTTTTCCCAGGTGATACTAGATTCTATCAACTTGACAAAGCGAACCACCATGTTATATAAAGGGAGAAAAAAGATAAGAAACCAGAACATGAGCCAAGACCCCTAAAGGTTTTGGCATTCCTGGCCTCCTAGCCAGGACAGAGCTACTGTTGACGTCCCAGCTTCCAGCGAGAGGCAACCGCTTGCCAAGGACAAGAGGGAGAACTGCCCTTCTCGGGTCCCCTCTCTAAACTGCCTGACCGTTTCTTTCTCATCCTCTGATCAGTAGCGATCACACCCCAGACCTGTTGGTAATGCTTCAATGTCATGGGTGCGGAGCATCTTCCACAACTTCAATTTCAGTGAAATTTTAGGGGGAAGGGAACCCACGTTTGTAGATGTCAGGTCACTTCTAAGATGAAAGATCAGATGTTGCATCTGGCCCTTCCTACAGAAAGTAGGGTGTCAGGAGGACAGGCTCAGTGCCCAGTGGGAGAAGAGAAGACATCAGCAGGTCTAGACTAGCAAGCATGTCACTGTGCCACTTGAGTAATGTGACCTAGCAAATCCGGTTGTGCTTGCCGAGGCATTGGCGGATTTTGATGCTGCTTGATCGTTGGCAGGCACATGGACGTGAATCACCACACCAACTCAGCATTTGGAGTAAAGCCCCGCACTGTCAGTGGAAAACCACTCTGTTTTTAGTTTGATGCTGAATGGTGGTCAGAACTGAACACTTGGACATAGATGCCACTTCACTATGTGGTCTGAACTCAGTGTCAAGTCATGCTGCCAGTAAATAATGTTGATATGATCTGACTGCACTTCTGTGGTCTTCTCCCCCAAACCAATAGTCCCAGATTAATGGGATTTGGGTCAGGTGTGGGGATGGGGTGGCATTCAGACAACAGAAGAAGGCTGTCCTCTAAGTATCTGAGCAGGCTGGAGAGACGGCTCAGCAATGAAAAACACTTGCTGCTCTTACAGATGTCCTGGGTTTGCTTCCTAGCTCCCCCATGTGGTGCCACACAACCACCTGTATGTAACTCTAAACCCAAAGGCTCCAAAGCCCTCTTCTGGCTTTCTCAGGCACTGCACCCACATGGTACACATATACAACTGCAGGCAAACACTCATACACATAAATGTAAAATAAATAAAATCGTTTAAGTGACAGAATTCCTCAAAACTGTCAAAGATCATCAAAAGAAAAGAACTTAAGAAACTGTCATAGCCAAAGGTAGTCTAAGGGCACAGCAACTAAATATGCAGTGGTATCTTTATAACACAAAAGACTTTTCAGTCATGCGAGGGAAGGCTGAACACCATGAACTGTGTATGAAAGTAGGTTCATTAATGACAGCAAACATAACATGCAAACTTGAACGCTTTAGTATTAGAATGAATTGGATGGGAAGCCTATGAGAACTCTATGAAATACGTTCTTTTAAAGAAAAACTGTTCTTTAAAATCTACTGACAGAGGGCCAGTAGAGAAAAGAGAAACTGTGGGCAGGGGCATCTCTGCGACAAGCTGGAGACCTAAGTCACGGTAGGCTCCTGGGAGGATATGAGAGGGACTCTAGCAGAAACTTCTAGTAGTAAGGGCCATAGAGACCGAAGAGGGGGACACCCTCTAACTAGACAAGTCTCCTAGTAGAGGTAAAGAAACACCAACCCACCCACAAAAACTTCCACCCAAAATTCACCCTGCCTACAAGATGTGCATGGATAAAGATAGAGCAGATAGAGCAGAGATTGAGCGAATGTCCAGCCAATGCCTGGCCCAACCCAACACCCACCCCATGGAAGAGAGAACCAAACCCCCTGACACTATTAACGATACTCTGCTATGCGTGCAGATAGGAGTCAAGCAGAGTTGTCCTCTGAGAGGCGCTACCCAGCAGCACCCTGAAACTGATGCTGAGACTCACAGCCAAACATTGGGTGATACATGCAGGGAGTCTTGTGGAAACGTGGGAGGAAAAAGAAAGGACCTGGAAGTGACAGGAGTTTCACAAGAAGACCAACAGAGCCAACTATCCAGGGCCCAGAAGGGCCTGCTGAGACTGAAGCAGCAGCCGAAGACCTTGAATGGACTGCACCTAGGCCTGCGACAAAGATGTAGCTGATGGGCAGCTCAAGTGGGTCCTCAAGGAAGGAGAATGGGACTGTCTCTGGCATAGACTCTCTTGCCAGCTTTTCAATCACTTCCCCCTGGTGGGACTGCCTTGCCAGGCCACAAGGGAAGAGAACAAGCTCAGTCCTGCTGAGCTGGGGTGGATGGGAAGGGGGGGGCTCCCCTTTTCTGAGGAATAGGGGAGGGAGGTTGGGGGAGAGGGAGGAAGGGTGGGACTGGGAGGTGAGGAGGGATAGGGCTACAACCAGGATGAAAAGTGAATAAATTAATTAAGTTTTTAAAAATCTGTTGAATTTTTAATTGTGTGTGGGGATGCATAGTAGTATGTATACGGACACACATGCATATGGAGGTCAAAGGACAAGTTAATAGAGTCCATTCTCCCAACCTTTACATGGCTCCCAAAGAACCAATGTCAGGTCTCCAGGCTTATGTGACAAGCACCTCTATTAACCCTGAGCCATCTTGCTGGCCTACATATATTGTATTTCCAAAAATCAAGCTCAAATCACTGTCATAAAATGGTAAAACTAAAGTTTTCCAAAATAATAAAGGATATCCATTTGTATCATTATTGTATGCTTCATTTAAATTTATTTATTTTTAGCTTTAAAAAAAAAAAGACTTATTTATTTATTACATATACAGTGTTCTGTCTGCATGTAGACCTGCACTCCAGAAGAGGGCACCAGATCTCATTATAGGTGGTTGTGAGCCACCATGTGGCTGCTGGGAATTGAACTCAAGACCTTTTAGCAGCCAGTGTTCTTAACCTCTGAGCCATCTCTCCAGAGGTATTTTTAGTTTTTTGAGACAGGACTTTTGTAGCCCAGGCTAGACTCAAACTCCACCGTGTAGCTCAAGGGAGATTTAGAAATGAATGTCCTGCCTGTACCTCCCAAGGGCTAGGATTTCAGGTGTTTGCCAAGACCCCCAGCTCAGAACTTAAATGGTAATTACTTCAACTTCATTTCATCTTTTAAACTTTCTATTTGTGTGTGTTCTATACTACTATTCCTATATATGTGTAGAAGTATGTATGTGATTTTTCAGCATGATTGTTAAGGATATTTTTTTTTTTACTGACATTATATTGTATGTGTGTTTGACTAAATAAGTCAAAAAGCAATTTTTTTTTTTAGTTTATCATGAGAAGAAAGACCAGGACCAACAAGATGACACATCAGGGAAGGTCACTTGCCTTCAAATCTGATGACCTGAGTTTAATCCCTAGGACCCATATGGTGGGATGGGAGAACCAACTCCCACAAGTTGTCCTCTGACTTCCATATGCACTCCCACCAAGATGTTCTCTCATACACATATAATAAATAAGTGTACTTTTTAAAGTATTTGATAATCCCATAAGATATGATAACAAGTAGCCTATTCTTTTGCCAAAGTGTATAAATAATATAAAAATAATTTGATCTTAAGACATGACCCCAACTTCAGTATTCTCTCTCATTTGCATTAACTGTAGATAATATGCTTATGATTTGTAAGTACTTAGTAGCAAATACTTGGAATTACCTGAATTAATGAAGCTACTTCAGGGGCCTTGCTTAGGATAGCTAATATGCAAAAGATCCTAAGTTCTTTTTTACTGACGTTTTTAACACTTAGTTATAATTATTGTTTTACAAAGAACATTGTTGACCCATTATAATGTTCTCATTGTTGGCTTTTAATTCTCTTTAGGTAACTTAGTAAGAGTTGGATGCATGCTAACCCTATACACACGCCTTTTCAATATCATAAACTCTTACAGAAAAACTTGAAGCTCTATTTTGTAGTCTGTGGACTTCCCCAAAGCCACAGCAATGAAAAAATAGATCCTAAGTGTATTCTGTACATCAATATCTAAAGTACTGACCAGAAAGGTACTTTTCAGTGTACTCTTGGTTCACAGGTTGATGTACAATACTCAGCCTTAACAGGAAGCCCTGCTAGTTTCACATAGAAATGAACTGCTCTAAGAATTCCTATTCACTACTTTGAAAGACCCCCTCCCTTTTCAGCATTATGGAATGTTCACATAAGAAAATTGAAAAGCATGACTAGATGACCAAACAAAAAGCTGTGCCTCTGTAGTTCTAAGGCTGAAATAAAGCATACAGGAGGAAAAAATGAGAAGAAATTGTCCAACTCAAAAAAAAAAACTTGCAATAATATTGGTTTACTTGGAAACCCCAAAACTTCCCCAAGAGTCTTTATTGGGAGACACATAGGTCATAATGAGATGTATTATATTGTGAAAATGAAAGTTTCATACGTAAAGGAGAATGATGCCATTGTAATTCATGGACTTGGGGTTCCAGAAACATTAAACCAGTCTACCTAAACAGAATTTCCTCCTGGAAGTTATGCAGGCAGAAGTTAATCTTGATTTATTTGAAATTTTAAAATGAAATTTAATACCCCTGTCTTTGAGCATGTGCCGTGGGCTGGATTGTGTGCTGCCGAACTCATATGCTAAAATCCTGGCCCTTCGTGACTGCTGAGAGGCAGGGCGGGGGGCGGGGGGAGGGGGAGGTGAAATTGAGCTGAGGTTAGACAGTATGGGGGTGCTGTGGCTCTACTTTGAGGAAGTTGTTGCTCTTACCACAAGGGACAAAGACAGCAGCTTACTCTGTCTGCCATGAGAAGACACAGCAAAGTGGCTGCCACTTGAAACCAAGAAGAAGCCCCTACCAGAAATTATGCCAGCCTGGTCTTAGTTCCGGGCCACAACACTGAGGGCTGTTAGGGCAACTCCAGCTGGTTAAAAGTATTTCACAATGTAGTTCCTTACCTCTAAAGGTAAGACACACGTCTCCTGTGGCAAAGAAGCTCATGATTCATACTGTGCACTAGAAAATCCGAAGAAGCCAGAAGTGCAAATTGTAGCCATTTCCTAAGAAAATAAGAGTGAGAAGATCTGCGTTGCTTACAGAAACCTTAACCTTCTCAAGAAGCTTTGGATCAGGGCACTGGTTTTCAGGTGACCCAGTTTCATCACCTACCATTCCAACATGTCCGCTCATGATAAGGTAAGTTGTCACTCTTAGCTCTTAAATAATCATACAAGATATTTCTGACAAAGTAGCAAAAGCACTGCAGGTCTTACAGAAATGTGTCCCATTATTCCTTTCTTGGTCCAGAGGCTGAGAATGATATCTGATTGAGGGTTGCTTTGTTTTTTTTCTTTTTCAAAAAATAAAAATATACAGTTGCATCATCAGTTGTATCTCATCTCATCATTGTCAAAGCCACTGACAGCTAGAATCCAACAGGCACCAAAGCCTTCAGACTGGGCTTTTCTGCCCTTATATGGGTTTTTTTTTTTTTTGTGTGTGTGTGTGTGTGTGTGTGTGTGTGTGTGTGTGTGTGTGTGTGTTTTCTCTTTGCCTTCTGCCTGTTGTTGAAGATGTGAGCTTCCTGGTCTAACCACGGTGCCCGATGCCTCCTGCCATTCAGAACCACAAGGTAAAAGAAGTTTGTCTGTAAGTTGCCTCAATCATGCCACTTTCTCTCAGCAACACAAAAGTAACCAATATTCGTGGTGCTTTTCCAAGCCCAGCTAGCTGTACCCTAGCCTACTTTGTAGATTCATTTAATTGGCAACCACAGGCTCTTCAGTTATATAGCTGTCTCGGTTACAGTTTTCTCCTTGTATGAAGCAGCATGTTTTCTATGCTTCCTGTTTTTTAAGCACAAGTCCCTTTTTAAGCCAAGTTTCAGTCTCTCTTAGAACTCCTAGCCCACTACCTGTGTCTCCAGAGAGGTCTTTTTGGCTCAAACATTTGGCCAGTTGTGGTGGTTCAAAGGAGAACGCCCCTCCTGTCCCCAGCTGGGTATGCTGCTTGGAGAATTTTGGGAGCTGTGGCCTTGCTGGAAGAAGTATGCCACTGGAGGCTTTGAGAGGTTTAGGACTCACGCCATCCCTCTTGCTCTTTCTCCTTGTGCTTGTGGTTTAAGATGTGAGCTTCTGGCTCCCTGCTCTAGCATCCTTGCCTCTTTTCTGCCATCAAGACTCTCACCCTTTGTAAATCAAAGTAAACCCTTGCTTCCATCAGTTGCCTTGGCCATAGTGCTCTATCAGTGTAACAGAAAAGTGACTAATAAACCAATTCTTATTGGGAAAAGCAAATGCATTGTCCTCAGAGATCTCTTTTGTATGATCTACATCAGTCTCCAGCTATCTCAAATGAGAAATAATAGAGTTAAAGTAGGGTAGGCAGAAATATGAGCACACCACAGGCTTTCCCAGACTTTTAATTTGTTGTATATTAACCCTTTAAACATCAACTGCAACATGGCAACCCAACTGGTTGGACCAATTTAATATTCTTCCTTCCTTAGCAAGAAAGAATATTATTGGTCTTAACACTGAGTTTAGGTTTAAAGTCAAGTTACTCCACCAGGGGAGATCCTTTTAGAAAATTTAACACAGGCCTCTGCCTATCTAAAAGCTGGCTTTTCTTCAACTTAAACTTAATAATGAGAACTGTTTTGTACTGGGAGCAAAAAAGCATAAGTCCTTTTAGGACGGTGAAGATGAACTGGGTTCTGTGGCACATGCCTTTTATCCCAGCACTCGGGAGGCAGATGTCTGAGCTCCACACCAACCTTGTTTACAGAGCAAGCTCCAGAGCAGCCAAGGCTGTGCAGAGAAACCCTGTCTTTAAGTAAATGAATAAATGAATTAATTAAGTAAGTAAGTAAGTAATAAATAAATAGGTAGACTGCGAAGATGTGCTTTAAGTAAGGCCGGCAGTCTGCGTAAACCAATACTCACAACAAAAACACAATGAGGAGAGGACATAATGCCATCCTCCTAAAGCCAGGTCTGTATCATTTCTATCAGGTAGTAAAATATACTAAAGCAGGTCTAAATTTCTCAGATAAGTTTAGACTATCTAAAAATAAAAGATTTTAAAAAAATATAACCGTGGGAGGAATTATCAGAAATGTCAAGTTTTGAATTCAATTAACCAGATTACTCAGTGGCCAATATACTGATAGGATGAGGAACACCATCTGCGTTTCTGAACTCCACGTAGAAATGTCCTCAGAAGTTAGCACAAGTTTGAGATGAGGAATTTGAATCCAAGAATGTGTCTTTTGAGGTCCTGTCACACAGGAAGTGGCTGGAGGTACTTGATAGGGTTCTTTCTATCCAGGCTGAAAAAGATTCCTAGATGCAACTTCGTTTTAAATTGACAAGACGGCCCAGTTTTGATTTATAATTAATAGTGTCAAGGTGAACAGAAATCTGAGTTCACTCGTTTCCTGGGAGTTGACTATGGAAGGATTCTTTGACCAATTCCAAATTTTTCATTATCATTTAAAACATTCCCCCTTATAGAACTTAATATTTCCCTTCAGCATAAATGGTTCCTACAGGTCTCTATTTTTCTAGCATCCTTAGTAATTATGAAGAGGTAACTGATGTTTTCCAAGTGGGATAGGTCTTAGATTTAGAAAACTAAGATGAGTGTGTGTGTGTGTGTGTGTGTGTGTGTGTGTGTGTGTGTGTGTGTATCTGTCTGTCTGTCTGTCTGTGAATATGATATTTCTTCAATTGACCACCAGTTCAGACTGAATGAAGGTCAGGGACACAATGAGAATTCTACATAACAGGCCAGATGCTAACAAAATCTATCTATTAAAATAGTCCATTATTACTGTGGAATTTATCAGGAATGCCACAAGTAAGTATCGTGGGGTTTTGTTTGTTTGTTTGTTTGTTTTGTTTTGTTTTGTTTTCCTTTTTATTTTTGGTTGGTTTTGGTTTTTTGGTTTTTTGAGACAGGGTCTCTCTGTGTAGCCTTAGCTGTCCTGGAACTTGCTTTGTAGATCAGGCTGGCTGAACTCACCAAGATCCCCCTGGCCCCCCTCTCAGTGCTGCAACTAAAGGTGTGAGCCACCATCGCCTGGCAGGCATATTTCTTTCTAATATAACTTTTCTACTGCTAAGGAATGTCTTTGATAAGGGAAGACTTTCACCCAAAGTGCTGGGAGTGGGGGGGGTGGGCGGGAAGAGAATCATTTGGAGAAAATCTAATCATAATCAAACACACCCTTCAGTAAAGGTAAAAACCAGAATTCCTGTTCTCTAAACCAGCTTTTAGTGTTGTAAATAGGAAGAGTGCTGGCTAGTTTTATGTCAACTTGACACAAGCTAGAGTCATGAGAGAAGAGGAAACCTTGATTGAGAAAATGCCTCCAAAAGACCAAGCTGTAGGCCAGCTTGTAGGGCATTTTATTTTATTTTATTTTTGATATTGGAATCTGTTTATTTGCCCTTTGGTTTTATTAACATGGAGTTAAAAATCAATGAATAGTTTTAGCAGCATTTAACCAAGAACATTTTTCTACCAGATTACCTAATGGAAGTTATGAATTAGACCTCTATAGTTGGGTAGCACTTTTTTTTATTTTATTAATTTATCCAGACTACAACTCAGTTGTTATCCCATCACTTGTATCCTCCCATTCTCTCTCTCTCTCTCTCTCTCCTGCTTTCACCCTATTCCCCTCCCCTAGCTCTATGACTGAGGGGGACCTCCTCCCCGACTATATGGTCATAGGCTATAAAGTCTCATCTTGGTAGCCTGCTTATTCTTCCTTTGAGTGGCACCAGGCCTCCCCACCAAGGGGAGGTGGTCAAATATGGAGCACCAGAGTTCATGTCAGAGTCAGTCCCCACTCTCCACATAACTGTGGAGAATGTCCTGTCCATTGGGTAGATCAGAGTAGGGGTTCAATGCTTACTGTTGTATTGTTCTTGGTTAGTGCAATAGTTTGAGCAGACCCCCAGGACCCAGTCCACCCATCACGATGTTCTTCTTGTAGGTTTCTAGGCCCTCTGGGTCCTTCTATTTCCCCATCTCCTATATTTCTCTTACCTAGAGTCTCAATAGGATGTCCTCACATCTATCCCTATCTCCTGGGATAGGGAAAGTGAAGACTTTCGTGGGACATGCCTTTTGGGCTAGTGCCCAATTAAGAAACTGTGGTACATTTACACTATGGAATACTACTCAGCTATTAAAAACAAGGAAATCCCAAAATTTGCAGACAAATGGATGGGACTAGAGATGGTCATACTGAGTGAGTTAACCCAGAAGCAGAAAGACTCACATGGTATATACTCAATTATAATGTAGGGCATTTTCTTAATTAGTGATTGGTAAGTGGAGAGGGTCCAGACTGTTGTGGGTGGTGCCATCCCTGGGCAGGCAGTCCTGGCTCTATAAGAAAGCAGGTGGAGCAAGCCAGGGCTTAAAATCCAGTAAGCAGCACCCCTCCACCGCCTCCGCACTGCCTCAAGGTTCCTGCTGTGCTTGAGTTCCTGTCCTGACTTCTTCCCATGATAGATTAAATGTAAGCCTAATAAACCCTCTCCTCCCTGACTTGTTTTTGGTTATGATGCTTCCTTATAACAACAGTAATCCTAAGACAGGAAGTTAGGTTTTAGTTTGATGTTAATGTTTAACTTTTATTTAAGAAATTTCTAATAATTTTTATCATACCAAATTTAATAAAAATACACATATATGTGTGTATAAAATATTGAGATTAAGTCTCACCATACAGTCCTGGTTTTCTTGGACCTGGCTATATAAATCAGGCCAGCCTCAAAGTCACAGAGAACTACCTGTGTCTGCTTCCTGAGTGCCAGAGGATTAGAGGTGTGACCTCCAGGAATAGCAAGCACACAGTGTTTTTTATCTCCCACAAACCTTATGAAATACTTTTGACTTCTACTTTTTTCCTCAAACTTCATTTTCTGGTTTGCAAATATTTTTTGCTTTATAAAAACTCACTTTAACGTAAAAACATTATTTCTCATATAAAAACATTTTTCTTTAATCTCTTTCACCAAAATTATATTCAGTGCTGATGACTTTCATATCTCTGATTTATGCTCCATGTGTCCTTTCTGTATTAAATTTTTTTTTCACAAAATTTCTGACTTTTGAAAAACCACTTTCTCAACAAAGTGAAGTATTAGTGAAATCCCAGGAACTTGTATCTGAAACACAGACAGAAGATGTCGGGCTCACAGTCCTGGATGTTTTTCTCTTACCGACACATTGAGATGAACTAATTAGTTAAAGGTTTAAATCTTATTCCCACGAATAGCTGGCAACAAGGCAACCAAAGCCTGGCCTCTCTGCCTTCACCCTGTATGTCGCCCCTTGTACTCAGTCAGTTTCTGCTTGCATTGCAGTGTCCATCACTCAGTGTCTGCCCATGCAGCCCATTTAAGTCCAGTTCAAAGACAAAGGCTCACATCTTTGTACCGAAAACTCAAGTTACCTTGGATTCCTGGGACAACAAGGCTTCCCAGCACAGACCATCCTCCAAATATGCTAAACTACCCACAAGGGTAAAAGCTGGAATCTGAACAGTGGCAACCATCCCCTGAGAACTAGTTTTATCCCCTCAAACAGTAAAGACTTCTTAAGACAGCCTTGCAGGACCAGAACTAAGAATTCACCAAGGAGACAGCCACCCCTGGCTTAGTTACGTGTATTTCTTGTCCCTCACCTCAATCCCTTTTTTATTGAAATCCAAAGCTCCTGTTGGTACCTGAAGATAGACAGGTTCGTAGACCCTTTCATCTGGTTCAAATCCCACAGTCACTGTGCTGGCTGGTTTTAACTTGACACAAACTAGAGTCATCAGAGAGGAAGGAACCTCAGTTGAGGAAATGTCCCCTATGAGATCCAGATGTAAGGCATTTTCTTAACTATCAATCAGTGGGGGAAGGCTCCGCCCATTGTGGGTGGCACCAACTTTAGGCTCATGGTCCTGGGTTCTACAAGAAAACAGGCCAGGAAAATATAAATGCTAGTGCCCTGAGAAGGTTGGTTGGTAGTTGGTGGTCGTTCAGGGGGGTTGGTTGCAATTTGTTAGTAGTCATGCTCAAGGAAAGAACAAGAGGAAAGAAATTGTACCTAAGAATCTCTTTCTCTCCTCCTCCTCTATTCTCTCTCTCCTATCTAGTGACGGGGTGAAACTGAGGGGAAAAAGAAGAACCCACAAAGTAGCAAAGACCAGTTATACAATGACTTATCCCTGTGGCTTCAGCCAAAATAAAGAAGGCAGATATAAAATAAAGGCCACCATGTCAGTGTCCATCCTATTTGTTGGTCCAACTGTGAATGCTTTTTAGCAGCAGCAGCTCCAGCTTGCCAGTTCTGTCCCCTGCCCAAGATAAAATAAGTGGCCAACAGTTGACGGTGGGACTCTTCAGCAGTGCAGGTGTGTGTGTGTGTGTGTGTGTGTGTGTGTGTGTGTGTGTGTGTGTGAATTCTCCATGCTAGGGTGGGGCCTTCCTTCATCTTATGTCAGTGACACAGAAACACTGTATCAAAGGTCTGGACTAGTGTTTGTAAGATAATAACTATATCTAACATTTGCCTAGAATTTTGGAGTTCACAAAGCATCGTTGGAACACTGCTCCATTATGTTCAGACCTGAATTCATCAGACTCTTCTGGCAGTAAGCTTACTTACCTTTCCATCCCACAAGGTTACCAAACTTTACAGAATGTTAGGCTTAAAATAGCCTTTGACTTCACTGGCTCATGGCAACTTCTGCGAGTGAATTATTTTTCAGAGTACTGATGGCCTCTTTGTGAGTAAGTCAAATCATGGACACTAGGTGGCATCATAAGACCTCTCCATGTACAGCCTGACACCTGATAGCAGAGCCCAGGGTAAAGAAACTCAGACAAAACTTCTCTTTCCATGTTAGAAAGTGCCTAGACGAAGTTTGTTTTTCTAGTTTCCTACTGTGAAAAGCAACAACACAACAAAATGCCAGTGCTGACCAAGAGGCTCAATGTGAGCCCCGGACTTCCGTCTCACTGCTGACTTTCTGGAAGAACTTCTAGTTCCTGCCCTGTGTGCACGTGGGATGACCAAGTGAAACAACGTGGGAGGACTCTCAAATCCTCTGGTGATAAAAACAAACAAACAAAAAAAACCTGACAAAGCAACTTACAGAAGGGTTGTGGTGACGTCCAGTTCTCTGTCCATCACGGCAAGGAGGTCAGAGCAGCCGGAGGCAGTTGGTTACCTGGTAGCTACAACCACAAAGCAGAGAGCAATGGCACTCAGCTACTTTCTTCCCCTTTATGCCAAGCATCGTCCTCTCCCCCCTCCCCCTTCCCCCCCCCCCCCCCCCCGAGCCGCTGCCCACCCTGGAACATGCCTTCCTACCTCAGTTAACCTAGTCAAGATAATTCCTCAGTGGCATGCCCAGAGGCACACTCCCAGGTAACTCTCCACCCCTGCAAGTTAAGTTTACAATTGAGGTTAAACACTAAGGTCTCCCTGCCCTCACTGTTTCTCCTCTAGCAAATTCTATCTCCCATGCTTCTCTCTGCCATTCTTCCAAAGTCAAATGACCATGCTGTTTCGGTTCCTTCTGATGTGACACTCTGTGCTCTTCACACTTGCCACCAGTCTACAGTTTACGCTACACTTTCTACTACGCTCCATACACTCCATTGCTTGTGAAAAATAATTTCTATATATTGACTTGAAACACAGACCAATACAACTACTCTACCAGTATTGGTTTTCCATTAGTCTCTCTGTTGACATGGGGTACCCTGATAAGGACTGTGTCCTTTAGTTGTCATGCCTAGCCTTGTTCCTATAGCAACAATACCCATTACTTCATCTGAAATCAATTCAAGTTAGTGAAATTTATCTTTATGTTTTTTTCTTTTAATAGCAGCTAATTCCAGCAGAGTGTCTTATGACTGTTGCTGTAGCACAGCCAGAACTTCCAGGCCTATAGTGCTTGGATATTATAATAACTGCAGATAATCCCTTCCCAAAGCTTTGAAGACTACAGGTGATCATGTTTCTGTGTCTGGGCAAATGAAAGCTTTTAGTAAGAGAAAGTGTAGGAACCAGGCCCGATTGGGCTGCATGCCTGTCTTGTTGTTTCATGTCCTGTTTCTAGCAGCTTCCATGTCTGTGTTTATTCTGGTTAGCTAGTCATGTTTACTGCGCTGAGAACGCGCCCCTCCCTTCCTCGAGACTTTTCCTCCTGTGTGCAATCACCTCTTGAGGGATTTCACCTGGGAGGGGGATTCCTGTTTTGCTGCCTATAAGAAGGCTCTTTGGAACTCTGGAAGAGGAATAATAAACCGCTGCAGCGGCTGCTGCTGCAGCTGCTGCTCTCTTAGCACGAAGGACCTGCTCTGTGTGTGTGTGTGTGTGTGTGTGTGTGTGTGTGTGTGTGTGTGTGTGTGTGTTAAATCCGCAGTTCCTCGCCCTCGACTCGGTACTGCAGTGGCGCGGGCGCCACAAGGGAGGACATCTCCCTGCCTTTAAACAGGTAGTGTGAACTGCAAGTAGGAAAATATATTTTCAGCAAAGGGCTAAGAGAGTTGAAAGATACTTTCTCAACTTGATATGAGTGCTGAATAAACACTGGATATGCTGGATTTTTCAAGGGAAGGACACTAACCTTGGTTCACTCATTAGATCCTTTTACTTATCCTGCCATCCATTAAGGAGAATACAGCTCTTTTTTTTTTTTTTAATCTTCCATTCAATACATGCCACCTGCAGTTTCCCCTCCCTCCCACTACTCCCAGTGCCTCCCACTTCCCCTCTCCCGCAGATATACTCCACCCCCAGTCTCCTCCCTGAAAACAGCTGGCCTTCCAGGGTCATCAACAGAATACATCACAACAAGATACAATAAGGCAAAACACAGCCCCTCGCATCAAGGCTGGGAGAGGGAACCTAGTAGGAGGAAAGGAGTCCTAAGAGCAGGCAAAGGGGTCAGACACATCTCCTACTCCCACAGTGTGATGGATCCCACAAAAACACCAAGCCAACCACCATAACATATCTGCGGAGGACCTAGCACAGATCCATGCAGGCTCTGCAGCTGCCACTTCAGTCTCTGTGAGCCCCATGAGCCCTGCTTAGTTGTCTCCAAGGGCCATGTTCGCCTCAAATCCTCTGGCTCCCACAATTCTTCCTCCCTCTCCCTTTTATACAGTTTCTCCCCCTCCCCCTCTCCCCCTCACCCCAGCTCCAAGGGGAAGGAACTCATGGAGACCTCCAACCTAAGCGCTCTCTCTGCTTAGTGTTTGGCTGAAAGTCTCTTCATCTGCTGCCATGAGCTATTGAGGGAGCCTTTCTGAAGTTCACTGGGCTAGATCTATGAGTAGAGCAGAACATTATTTGGAATGATTTTGGGGTGGTGGGGCTGGCTGGTTGTTTGGTTGGTGTTGTGTTTTGTTTTGTTGGTTGGTTGTCTGCCAGCCATGTTTGGTTCTACCCTAGATTTCCCAGTTTTCCAGCTTCCAGGTCCTGGTCATCCAGGCAGTGTAAGAATGGGCTCCCTATTGTGCCATGGGCCTCAAATTAGATCCCTCGTTGGTTGGTCACTCCTACACGTTCTGTGCCACCATTGACCCAGCATATTTTACAGGCCAGACAGGTTGTAGGGTGAAGATTTTGTGGCAGGATTGGTGTCCCAATTCCACCACTGGAAGCCTTGCTTGGTGCAGGCTCCATATCTATCTCCTATTACTATGAGTCGTCATTAGGGTCACCCTCAGAGATTGCTGGGAGATTTCATTGCACTAGGTTTTCACATGCCCTCACCTAATGCCCTTCAATTCCTGTTGTCTTTCCCTCCATCCCTCCTCCCCAACCCAATCCCTCCTATTCCCATCCTCACCTGCCCTCAGTCCACCTGCAGAATTTATTCTACTTTCCCTTCCCAGGGAGGTCCATGCATCGCTCCTTTCCTACTTAGCCTCTCTGGATCTGTGAGTTATGGCATGATTATCCTTTACTTAACAGAAAATGTCCACTTATAAGTGAGCATATATCATGTGTGTCTTTCTGAGTCTGGTTTACTTCACTCTTAATAATTTTTTCTAGCTTCATCCACTTGCCTGAAAATTTCAACATATTTTTTAATAGCTGAGTAGTATTCCATTGTGTAAATGTACCACATTTTCTTTATCCTTTCTTTGATTGAGAGACAAAACCCTCTGATTTTTCCAGTATCGGGGTATCATGAATAAAGCTGATATGAATATGGTTGAGCAAATGTTCTTGGGTAGGATGGAGTGTCCTTTTGGTATATTCCCAAGAGTAGTATATTGAAGTAGATTGATTTCCAATTTTCTGAGGAACCACTTTATTGATTTCCATAGTGCCTGTCCTACTTTTCACTCCTACCAGCAATGAAGGAGTATTCCCCTTGCTTCACATCTTTGCCAGCATGAGCTGTCTCTTGTGGTTTTGATCTTAGCCATTCTGACAGGCATAAGATTGAATATCAAAGTAGTTTTGATTTGCATTTCCCTGATAGCTAAGGATATTGAGCATTCTTCTAAGTGTTTCTCAACCATTTGGGATTCTTCAATTGAGAATGCTCTGTTTAGCTCTGTAGTCCATTTTTTTATTGGACTTTTTGGTTTTGGTTTTTTTGGGTTTTTCTATACCTAGTTTCTTGAGTTCTTTATATACTTTGGGTGTCATCCCTCTGTGAGATGTGGGATTGGTGAAGATCTTTTCCCATTCTGTAGGCTGCCAGTTTTTCCTTCCTTTGCCTTACAGAAGCTTTTCAGTTTCATGGGGTCCCATTTATTAATTGTTGATCTAAGCGCCTGAGCTGTTGTTGCTCTGGTCAGAAAGTTGTCTCCTGTCACAATGAGTTCAAGGTTATTTCACACTTTCTCTTCTATCAGTTTCAATGTATTTGATTTTATATTGAGGTCTTTGATCCACTTGAACCCGAGTTTTATGCAGGGTGATAAATCTGGATCTATTTGTATTCTTCTACATATTTTAGCATATGTCTAAGAATTGTCTTTCATTTGGTATTCACCAATTATGAAATGAGATCACTGCTTTGTAATAGCCTACTTAAAGCAATGCTGTTGGAATCATTCTGTGCAAAGATGTTTATGACTACGCATGTGCAAGTAGAGGTCAGAGGTCAATGCCAGGTATGTTTCTGGAGCACACTCCCCTTTGTTTTTCCAGAAAGGACCTCAAATTAAACCTGGAGCTCACTGATTCAGCTAACTTGGATGCCCAGCAAGGCCCAGAGATTCCACTGGCTCTCCTCCCCAGTGCTAAGATTACAGGTGTGCATAGCTGTGTGTGGCTTTTTAAAACATAGGTGCTAAGGACTAAGTTCAGGTCCCCAGGCTTTCTGAGCATGCATTGTACTGACTGTACCACTTCCTGAGCTCTGAAACTATTCTTACATTCTGTTAATGAACTCCTGAACAGTTACTGAGGGAGTAGACATTTAGAAAAATTTAAGAAGGATGCCAAAAAATATCTTTCAGCCCTAAAAGATTAGAAAGATGACCAACCCAAAAAATGATAGAGAAGTCTATATCTGATAAGGACGATTAACTAGCCTATGTTAATAACTTTTTCATTTTAAAAAATGGAAAAAAATAAATGAGTAAAGTGGTTGAACAGATGTTTCACCACAAAAATAACAAATGATCGGTAAAAAAATTTAAGATATTCAAAATCATAGTTACTAGAGAAATGCAAGTAATATCAAAAACAAGATGAGACATACCTGTACACTTGTTAGGTTGTCTAAAATAAGGAAGACAGTCACAAATGCTGATGTGTGTTTTTGTTTCCTTTCTGTTGCTGTGGGGGGAAACACCCAAATCAAAAGCAACACAGGGGATGACAGGGTTTATTTAACTTACACTTCCAGGTGACAGCCCATCACTGCAGGGAAGTTCAGATGTCAGAACTTGAGCCAGCTGGTCACATTACCTCCATAATCAAGAGCAGAAAGAAATGAGTGCATCCCTGCTGCCTGCTACATCTACTCACTACCTTTATTCTCACTTGTACTTGTAATTTGGAGTCTGACCTAGGGGAAAATGTAGCCCACACTGGACTGGGGCTTCATACGTCAACTCGCAGTCAAGACAATTTCCCATAGACATCCCTACAGACCAACTGTTCTAGATGATTCCTCCATTTGCCTTGCTTTCAGATGATAATAAGTTGTGCCATGCTGACAGTTAAAACTAGCCACTCTGGTGAAAATGTGGAGACATTGAAGCCCTCATCCTCCAATAGTGGAATGCTAAGATGATGTGGCTATTTTGGGAAGACATTGGGGGGGTTTCTCTAGATGCTAAAAGCATCATATAAGCCCAAAATTCTACTCCTGGGCATAGACTTTAAAATATTGAAAATAATTTATGCAAGAAGTTACACATGGATGTTCATGGAAGCACTTAAAGTAGCAACCAAACAGTAGAAACAACTCAACTGCCCACCAACTGCTGAACAGAAGAAAAAAATTGTTGTATGTTCACGCAACAAATCTGTCAGTTAAAAATAATGAAGCCCCAATTCATACCAATGCAAATACAATCCATGAAACATAATTTGTGAAAGAAGTCAATCATGAAAGGACACATTGAATGATTTTCTCTCAGCATGAAATATCCAGAACAGACAAAACTACATAGATTGGAGGTAGTTCTGTGCTTGCCGGAGGATATGGGATAGAAAATACTATGTCACCACTCATGGATATAAGATTATTTTGTGGTACAAAAACATGTCCTAAAATTAGATAGGAATGACAGTTCAAAAGTTTTATGAGTTCACTAAAGTCTACCTAGGTGTGTATTTCCCAAAAATGAAATCATAGGAAGTGCAATGTACCGCTAACACTGTTATTCTTAAATGCCTTCCAGCTTTTAAGAAAGAAAAAATATCTAGAAAATAATAATTTTTATTTGTAGTACTGTCAGAGGAAACAGAACTCAGGAAGAAAAGACGTATCAGTTTTAGGGTATCCTTGACCGGTTGTGTGATACCCATTTCAGCACCATGGACAGGTCCCTCACACCTGCCATCCTCTGGGAACAAGCAGGAGACTGGCTAACCAAATCCTGTTAAAGTTTTCCAAAATTCAGTCCCCACTCTCCACTCAACGGTGGACTTTCACACGAACTCTGGTGCCCCATTTTTTACCACGTCCCCTGGAGGGGGAGGCCTGGTGGCACTCAGAGGAAGGACAGCAGGCTACCAAGAAGAGACTTGATACCATATGAGCATATACAGGGGGAGGAGGTCCCCCTCAGGAACAGTCATAGGGGAGGGGAATAGCAGGAAAGCGGGAGGGAGGAAAGAATGGGAGGATACAAGGGATGGGCTAACAATTGAGATGTAATATGAATAAATTAATAAAATATTTTTAAAAAGAAAGAAAAAATTTTTAAAGTTTTCCAAAATTGATAATTCTTATAGTTTTGTTCTTCTTAGCACTTTCATTTGTTATGGTAGTCATTATTGACTTACGATGTACATTTTGTGAGCACTCGCCTAGGAAACACAATACCTGCTATACAACCTCATTCACGTATTTATTTAACAAATATATGCCAGGTGGTCACTTAAATAATTGACTTGCTGCCTCTCTTAGCATCGTTTTCTCATCCAAAACCTTGTTAATGATTGCATACACATGATAAAATAAGACAACTTGTGAAAGAATATATCACTAAGATGAATGAAGTATTTTTGTTACTGAATTCTTGAACAAGCCACTAGGCAATTTATTTTCTTCTGGAAAACTCAGGCAAGGATACTGGCTATACTCAAAGCTTAAGATTAATTCAGCTGAAACCCTTTATAGCCAAAATGAGACTCTTGAGCATGCTTCAGATTTATGCAAATTCCCACAACATGCACCAGCTTCTAATGGACATGAAAAAGATTACCCAGCTGTGCATCTAGCCTTTTATCTCCTGAGATTTGGTCTCATAATGCAGTTGAGCAACCAAACTAAAAATTCAACTCCTTTACATATAATTCTATATGATTACTCCTGTCAACAAAAGGTAAGAGTTATGCTAATTTTACGCCATACGTCATTGCTTATAATTCTGTAAGATTTACCATTTCAAAATGAGAAATTGCATAGGAGAGGGTTAGGGAGATACCTCAGCAATTAAACATGTTCTCTAAGCTTGCTGCTCTTGCATAGCACCTGAATTGGTTTTCCATCACCTACAATGGAAAGTACACACAGCCTGTACCCCTAGCTCCAGGGTTTCTAATGTTCTCTTCTGGTTGCCATGGGTACCTTGTATTCATATGCACACACTCATAACACACACACACACACACACACACACACACAAATAAAATCTTTAAAAGGGAAGAAAATTATATATAAAAAAGTTCCAGAAATAGTTAAAGAGAAAAATGTGTCAAACTATGTAATATTTCTGATCGGCACAGTCTCATCTAGGCAATTAGGCAGAGAAGTGGACAAGATGGACTCAGAGATCTAACTAGATGTTTATGATCCCCTGTTCCCCAACTCTTTGACACAGGGTCTCCCTCTATTGTCCTTGGATGGCCTGGAACTCATGGAATCCATCTGTCATTGCCTACTGAGTGATGGGGATAAAGGTATGCACCACTATGACCAGCTCTATTCCCCCTTTTTTACTGCTATTGTCTTTTTTTTTTTAAGAAGCACTATTGACTTATTGACAATGATAGTGGCATTGTTGTCACATACCTCAGGTCCTTACAGTTTTACTGTGGGATCCACTTTATTTCTAAAATATTTACACTAAGAATATAGTGGAGTTAGTAGCAACTTTCTTCACAGTCTAAACTGTGATGACTTTTTGCCCATGTTCTAAGTAGCTCCATTGTTAATAATTCTGTCTCTATTTCACAGGAGAAAGCTTGCATTCAGTCCTCCTCTTAACAGTTTCCTGGAAGACTATTCCACCACTTTTGTAAGACTGCTTGTGTTGGCATCTGCGATGGTAGCTAAATAAATGAGATTTCTATGTAACACAAGCTAGTACTGGATGCACTCGTTAGCTTGGCCCTTGTTCTGATACTCCACGATACAGCGGATCAGCTGGTCAACCTCCTGAAGGAGTTGATGTATAATCTCCCGGTTGACCTTGGCCTTGCCACGCAGCCCATCGGGAGCAAAGATGACTGATATGCTGAGAGTAAGCTCGGAATCCCCAGCTGGGCTATTGCTATTTTCTTACTCAATTGACCCAACTCTGCAATTTTCCGATCTTGCCCACATTTAAATATCTAAATTATTAGCATGGAATACCTACTTCTGCCAAATTCTATTTTAAAAACAGATGCTATTTCCCCAAGGGAAAAAATACATATAAAAACAATCATCAAAACTTAAATGGAACAGGCTAGAAGGCACACAGCCCTCATTGTTGACTCCCTTGTGCTGCCTGGGTAAACACAGTGTAATTCTTTAGAGCACATTTCCACAGGAGTCCTGCTCATCATAAAAACATGGTGTGTTACTGTGAACAGGCACAAACAGCAGCCTCTAACATTTTCAAAAGTTGGATCTGAAGTTTAACTGCTTCAAAAAGCAAAGCCATTCCACTTCTACCTTACAATTCCTTGGCTATTCATTTTCCTTCAGTGATTTATTACTCTCTTAAACTCAAAATCTTTCTGAGAGAGTTATTCCTGTCACTGTGCCCCAAACACCAACAGTTTACTTCATTTATTCAAGTATTCTCTGAGTTACCCACCTGGAGGCATCCTCCTTTAAGATGCAATCATGACATTTCATACCACCTGACAGTATTTATTACAGTTACAACACTGTCTCTCCAAATCTGCTTATATATTTTTCTTCTGGTTGGACTTAAGGCTTCAGGAGAAAATAATATGTACAATGTGAGCACTCAAGATAAAAAGATCAGAAATAAAATATGAATTCATTGGAAAAATTCTTCTACAACCTATAAATACCTAAAATAAGCCATTAACACATACCACAGTTTACACTTCCTTCAGGTGAATGCCAAACCATAATATGGCCACTATATTGGATTTAATAGCAAACAGTAAGTTCCCCAAAACTCACAAAAGCATTTGTTAGCCTTGTCCTAAACCCAAGGATGCAGTTGGATTACCCGCTCATGAAGGGCGTTAATTAGCCAAGGCAGCTTCCTTTCATTTTTGTACCCTAATCTAGAAACTACTACTTTCATAAGGGCCACCTGTCATGACCAAGACTTTTGTGTCACCAGTCAGTTGTCTTTTCTCCTTTCAAAAGGACTGATCATCTTTTCTACTAGTGAGGATGCTAACTGGGCGACTGCCACCTTTAATTTCATGCCAATATGAGCCATCAGGGCAAGTCACACATGTAGCCTGGGGTGGGAAAAACCTGATGTGTATTAGATAGGGTTAAAGCTTACCAGAAATGTCAAACTTATGCTGCAAGGTCCCTGTTCTCAAGCCCTGGCCACAGATGAGTGGAAAGAGATGTGTGCAGAATTCAAGGACTGACTACAGGACTGACTGTCGAGCCATTCTGAGCTATGCCTTAGAAACTTGAACCAATGGACTAACAACATAGAGTTCCTTTCCATGGTACCAGGAGATGAACCAGAAATGAACCAGGAGTAAAGAGGAAGGGAGGAGGGGAAGAGGCGGAGGGAGGAAGACAGAGACAAAGAAATGGGGAGAGAGAACAGAGATGAACCATCTTGTAGACTGTGAAAGGCAGCTGGCAGCCTAAACCCACGACTTGATGGCGGCTTTGAGCACGGACTTGCTGTGGCCATCTGTGGGACACTCACCACTTAGTTCATCTGACTCCATAATCCAAAGGGTTTAACCAGGATCCGGTATGTGCGAAAGGCTCATATTCCTTACAGACTTATCAAGGCAACAGTTCCTGCTAAATCACGAGCTCAAGCCTGTAAATGTTTTCACCCTAAACCTACACAGGACTGTGGATATAGTTCAGCTGGTAATGTGCTTGTTTAGTATGCAAGAAGCCTTAGCTTGGGTTCCCAGCATTGCCTAAAACCAGGTGTGGTGGAAAGAGGAGGATCAGAAGCTCAAGGCCACCAACTACAAAGCAAGTTTGCAGGCAGTCTTGGCTACAGGAGACCCTGTCTCAACTTAATTATTAACCGCAAACGAAAATGTGTGGGTACCGCTCTTAGCACAGGCTTCTTCTTCATCCAGACCATCCACCAGGCCTGCAAAAGCCAAGCAAGCCAGTTTTGCCCTTCATTGAGTATCAAGACTGTTAGGAAGGCAAGGGATAATGAACTGGTCCAGGTTAGTAGTGTCCAGTGGAGAGAAACCATCCAATGACGCGTATGGTTCAGACTTCCCCCAACTCCTCTCTCACTTGCCAGCAGCAGGGCAGTCAGTCTCCTCCGTGTTGTGATGAGCTTCGTTTTCCTTGATTTAACATGTGTGCCTTGGCCCTGGTTGTAACACCTCTGACTTTCATAACACCTGGATGGACTTGTGCTTCTCCCCTGGCTCTACTGACTTGGGGCTGCTGTGACCTTCTCTTCACTTCCTGGTTGCCACACCAACCTGACCAAACTTGGTATCAGCAAGCTGGTACGTGCATGGTAGCTCTGCCAGAGCCCAGAGAGGGCAGCTGGCAGGTCCTGCTCAGGCCTCCTCTATAAGCAGTGGAACACACTGCTTACATTCTCAGAATGTCTTACAGTTCTGTCCAGTCTTCTGAGTCTGTGACCCTATTAAATGACACTCTTTTGTGGGCCATACTTACTGAAGAACTTTCTTTCTTTCTTTCTTTTAATACATTCACTTTTAAAATTCACCATGCGCATACCTGATGCCTACAGAGACCAGGTTGGGTACCCCGAAGCTGGAGTTACAGATGTTTATTAAACATCATGTAGGTTCTGGGAATCAAATCCTGGAAGAGTGCTTTCAACATCTGAGCCATCTCTCCAGCCCCCTTCTCTTAAAAGTCTCTTTGATTTTTCAATTATATGTAAGTGTATATGTCTGTGAGTGCTGGTACACTTGGAAACCAGAGGAATTGGACCTCCCCATCCCCCATGAGCTGGAGTTGCAGCCATCCAACACTGATGCTGAGGTTTGAACTTGGGTCATCTGAAAGAACAGAATGCGCCCTTAACTGCTGAGCCAGCTCTTCAGCATTATGTCTGAGTGAACTCAATGGTCTCACTAGGATATAATATTCTCAAAACTTGATTGGGCATGGCCAATTTGATGGACAGTTGTGGTTTCATTAGCTTTAGGGAGCTTCTATCCTTGGAGTGCATCTGAAAACTTGCTCTGTGCAAGCCCTACATCAACAAACAGGAACTCCATGGGGCAACGACCACACCTCAGATTCTTTGCCTCTCTAAGGAGTACCAGCTGAGATGGGCTCTCATCAACAGTTTCCAATCTGGAATTTTTTTCCTGGCATTTATATGGTCACTGTTCTAGCCACAATAGACTCACATCCCACATGGCACACATGTGAAATCAAGATCTAAGAGGGAAAATACTATGTGAGGATTTTTCTAAGCATAAAGAATTGTAGCATCAAACCAAGGCTCTTACTTAGTTTCTCTGGAGCAACTGGAGAAATCTGTGGTCTTCTCAGGAAAGAAGTATCTCACTGCTGAAGTCTGGCTGTGAAGTGGTCCCACCCAGCATCAGATAACTGGACTTTCTGCCTTTGTGCAAATTAGGAAAAGATGCTCCTACAGATGCAGGACATGGCCAGAGGGCTTGACTGTGGTGATAAGGAAAGACACCCTTTTCTCTGGGGCAGCTGTCATCCCCTCCCTGAAGAGCAGCATCTTGAAGAGGAGATTCCAAACTCCACTTGATTTATCAGTCAGGTACCCATGAGCAGCCATAGTAAGACCAATACCCCCTCCCCTCTCTCTCTCATACACACACACACACACACACACACACACACACACACACACACACACACATTTGCACACATGCAAGCATAATACATTACTTTCTATTATAGAAGAAATTTCAAACACCCAGATAGAAAACCTTGGGTGCCATTGAATCTCACCTGAAACTCACATTTCAGTGCTACTGAAGTGTGCTTTAGAAGCTAGTGTCATCTTGTAAAACGTTTGTTACAAGTTGATGCTTATCGAATGCAGAAACTGAGGTCACTTACAGGTATGTGATCTCTGTGCAATATTTTATTATATTTACTAATATGCAAATCTGATCGGAAAATGTTTTGTCACGGAAAATTTAAAAAGCACTGCTCTATCATTTTCGAGACAAAGATATTTCGCTTGTTGTTTAAGAAGGAAGCCCAGGGCTGGGACAATGTGTCAGTAGGCCAAGCGCTTGCTTCACAAGCAGAAGGATCTTCTGTACCACATAAAAAGCTTGGTATGGTGGTACATGCTTGTAAGCCCAGCACTGGGGAGGCAGAGACAGCAAGATCCCTGGTCACTAGCCATCCAGCCTAGCTCCATGGTAAGCTCCTGGCCAGTAAGAGGCCCTCAAAAGTCAAAGTCAATGGCGCCTGACCAACACCTGAGGTTGACCTCTGGCCTTTGCACGTACATACATGCACTGCCATGAACATGTGTTCCACTCATGTTCAGACACACACACACACAGAGGGGGGGTGGAAGGATACACACACACACACACACACACACACACACACACACACACACACACACACACGGGGCTGGAAGGAGAATGAACATACACAAAAGAATCCTGGAATGTTGCCTTTTTGGTGTGCAGTACAGGAATAAGCACTTGTGAAGACATACAGTTTTAATGTTGTAATGTCAGCTGGATGTTACAATGTAAAATGGTCTCCAAGCAGGTCAAAGCGTTCCAACAACACGGGATGAAATGTAAGCTGAGGGGAGAATGCATCAAATGCACAGCAGCACTGCCTTTTCCTGACTTAGCCAGCATGTCTATGTTTGTTCGTTTGGTTTTTTCGAGACAGGGTCTCTCTGTGTAGGCTTGGCTGTCCTGAACTCGCTTAGTAGACCAGGCTGGCCTCGAACTCACAGCCTCTTGAATGCTGAGATTAAAGGCATGTGCCACTGCTCCTGGCTCAGCATGTCTATCTATGGGTGAAGGGCATTTCTGATAGGAGAGATGCAAGTATTTGTCTTCTCCTTTTTCCTTCAATGACACCAGTGTTTTGGAGCAGACTTTCACCAGGCATCTTCTCAGCTGCGCTCTTATGAAGTGACCAACATGTTTGCTGGAACCACGGCATATTGAAACTTCCCAGGCTCAAGTCAGTCTACACAGGCCACTGCTTCTCACCTCCCTTTGGAGTCCTGCTCAGGAAGCTCCCAGCTCAACAGAAGACCTGACAGTGGTGCTGAGGAGATTTCTCAGTGGCTCAAGCATTTGCCATGCAAATGTGAGGACTGATGTTTAGGCCTCCAGAACCCTGTCAACAATGCTGGGTAGGTGTGAAGCCCTGCCTGTAATTCCAGTGTCGGAAGCTGGAGATAAGGATCCCAAGAACAAGCTGTCCAGTGAGACTCGGAGTTTGATTAGATGACCTCCTGAGACTCTGGTATTGATTAAGAGACCCTGCCTCACTGGATAAAGTAGAAAGGCAATGGGAGTTAATTTCTGACATCAGGTGCGGGCTTCCATATGCAAATGCACACATGTACATGTGCACCTACACATGCAAAGCATACATACACACGCATGCTATACCCACACAGATGGCATGAAAAAAGAAGAATAACAGAAGAGCCTGTAGCCAAGTAGTCCTCGCACACACCCAGTGGCAAACACAGTAAGACTTGCTGTGTTCTTGCAGTAATTCCCAAGCCATCTCAGTGACAAGTAATGGGGGCAAGAGGCCCTCAGGCTTTCGTGCTTGTTCTGTTTTGCTGACAAAATGAAGTCACATCCTGTCCAGAGGGCATCCTGGTGTCACTGACTCATACCACGTACCACCACCTTACAGCTGTGAACAAGCAAAACACAGTTGTAAGATGTCCTCCCTCACCCCATATGTAGATGCTTTGTAGAATAGAAACAAAAATACTCTTCATGTACAAACATTTCTATATCCGTACATTACAAGTCCTCTTGTTCGGAGGATCTGGATTTTTTGACGCCAACCTGGAATACATAGTAAGATTCTATCTCAAAACATAAATTAGCCAGGCATGTTGGCATATGGATGTAATTCCATCAGTTGAGGAGAGGAGGCAGGAGGATTACTGATGTGCGCTTAGACTGCACACATCCAGTATGTTGCCAATGAAGAGTCAATTAATTTCTCTAAGGGGGACTCCTCCGACATTTTTAGAGTACCCAGAAAAGCTGTGCTTTTCCTCCCCCAAGCTTTCACAGCATTCTACTTGTCTCCCTTAAGCTCACTGAGACAGGAGCATCTGATTGAGAAGAGTAACAAGCGCTTCCACACAAACTCCGATTCCATAAACTTCTGGGGACATTAGTGAGAATGTCCCTCAGCTGGACTTTTCTTTTCCCCAGCCTGATGGGCCTATTACCACTCCTGGTCAAGCTGAGTGGTCGCCTGGGCCTCACGAAAGCACCTGAAGTCTCTTACCTCTGCCTAGGGTAGGCAGGTGACTTTGGTTTAAGATAATAAAAACCCATTTGGTCACCCAAACCTCCAAATTGGATTTCTAGGATCTTTTTTGTTGTTGTTTTTAAGGTTTTGGCTGTTGTTGTTGTTGTTGTTGTTGTTGTTATTTTGTGTGCCTGTATGCAAACAGATGTGCACGCGCCCTTAGAGGCCAGAAGAGGGCGCCGGATCTCAATGCTATAGTTAATGGGTAGTTGGTTATGAGCTGCCTGCCTGGGAACTGAACTTGGATCCTCTGAAAGCGCAACCTAAGTTCTTAACAAACAAGCTACCTCCTCTAGGCCCTCAGATAAGGATCCTTTGAGCCTAGAGGGAAAATACAGATTATTATAAGGATATGGTAAAAAGTGTGAAAAGCAAAAAAAAAAAAAAAAAAAAAAAAAAAATCCACATTACTAGTGGGGAATTAGATTTGCCTTCTGTAGAAAACATCGCCTTGAAGACAGATGATAAAGGTTCTGAGGGCGGTGGTGGCTGTGTAATAATGTGAACATGCCACTGAGCTGCACACTTGGAAACTGTTCAGATGGTAAATTGTAATATGTATATTTCACCATAACAAAAGGTCAGTCTTGGGACTGGAGAAATGGCTCAGTGGTTAAGAGCACATCCTGTTCTTGCAGGGGACCTATGCTTGGTTCCCAGGCTCCATGTCAGACACCTGTAACTCCACCTCCAGGTGAATCTGATGCCTCTGGCTTCCTTGGATACCAGCATTGGCATGCACATACCTATACACAGACACATACACGTAATTATAAGTAACCTCAAACCTTTAAAAAGTCAGTCTTTAAGTATTCATTCATATATTCCTCAGTGGGGACACATTGAAGAAACTCTAAAATCAGGAAGCAATTTTGCTATAATTCTCTTATCATTTAAAACATATAGGGTTAGGAAGGTGCGTAAATGTTGGGATGACAAAAGTGGCTCGCCTCTAGCTCGCTGTCGGCATGGCATGTAATAGCGGCTATGATTTACATGAAGCTCTTTCTGGCAACTTAGTTTGATTATATCTAGCAGACAACTAAATTAAAAACAGGCAACAGCATCCAACCTCTCCTCCCTAAGAGCCTTGCTTGGATGCCACTATTCAAATATTGCTGTGGCTTGAAAAGAAAAGGTTCTCTATGGGGTCATGTGATGAATGCTTTCTCCCCAGTTGCTGCTAGGTTGGAAGGCAGTCAGACTTTAGGAGGACATAGGTTGCCCTGAGCATGCCTTTCCACATTAAACCTAGTCTCTGCTCACTTCTTCTCTTTCCAATTCCTGTCTTATCATGACGTGAGTGGCCCAAACCACCACACTCTCCTTCCACCATGATGTCTGTCTTGGACGGAGAATGAATTTCACTAAATGCTACAGACTGAACCTCAGAATCTAAGAGTCAAAACCAATCTTCCCTCCTCGAGGTGTTTG
Source organism: Acomys minous (assembly GCF_964271855.1). Taxonomy (NCBI): domain Eukaryota; kingdom Metazoa; phylum Chordata; class Mammalia; order Rodentia; family Muridae; genus Acomys; species Acomys minous. The sequence goes on along the minus strand of NC_140494.1, from coordinate 43,618,780 downwards.
ATTCACAGCAATGAAGATTCTAATATTGACACCGTCTTACTTTTTGTCTTTATTCTATAAAAAAATGTTCAAATTCTTGACCCATAGAAAACCCAGTCCGTCAACCAGCAGTATATGATACTGGGTTGACTGATGTCTCAGTGTCAGAGGCTGCTAATCCCAGGGAAAACCTCTTCCCTTTCTCCTTGGGTTGATGTAGAAATAACCACACTGAAAAATCCAGGCAATGCCAGGTAGGCCTGAGAAGTTCAAATGCACCCAAAAGCTCAAGAGTAGACATTCGATAACATCTGTAAATGTCAACCAGGCAGCCTGTAGCATGCTGTCACCATATCTTCCTGAAATTGGAAAGAGGAAGCTCAACCTTTCTCTCCCACGGTAACACATGAGGTCCCTTCTGACAGCACAGGTGGCAATGAAGAGGCCATGCAAAGAGACAGACACGTGCATAGGGGAAGGGAAGGGTTGCAGAAATCCAGTCAGAACTGGATTTGGGGGCTAACAAGACAATAAAACACTCCTTAATCTGACTTCATTAATTTTCATCCAAAAAATGTCATGCATCTCAATGATGTGGAACAACAGCCAATCATCTCCATTGCAAAGGACCATATCTGCTAACTTCATGCATCATGTCTGGCCTCTGGCACATCTTTATCTTGCTGAAGGAATCATACAAGCATGAAGGGGAAGTCCTTGCTAGTATGTCATTTCTTTTTTCTTTTTCTTTTTTTTTTTTTTTTTTGCTGTTTTGTTTTGTTTTTTGAGACAGGGTCTCTCCGTGTTAGCCTTGGCTGTCCTCCAGTCACTTTGTAGACAAGGCTGGCCTCGAACTCACAGTGATCCACTTGCCTCTGCCTCCCGAGTGCTGGGACTAAAGGCGTGCACCACCATGCCCAGCTTAGCATGTAATTTCTTAAGAAGAGAACTGTGCCTTTCAAATTGTAGAAGCATTAATAAATCATTAGCAGGATATAAAAAATCATTTTCATTTCTTAAAATCCAAGTCAAGTGAGCAAAGAACCTTCAAAATGAAGATAATCGAAAGTGCTTCTAAGATGAAGGTGACAGGAAATTAGGATGCAAAGTCTAGTTTCCTATTGCTACTGCAACATGTTTTAAAAACTGGCTTAAGGTCGTGTGTGGTGGCACATATGTTTAACCCCAGCACTTGGGAGGCAGGGGCAGGCAGATACTCTGTTGAGTTTGAGGCTAGTTTGATCTACAGAGTGAGTTCCAAGCCAAGTATGGCTACATTAAGAAACCTTGCTTTGGGGCTGGAGAGATAGCTCAGAGGTTAAGAGCACTGCTTGCTCTTCCAAAGGTCATGAGTTCAATTCCCAGCAACCACATAGTGGCTCACAACCATCTATAATGAGATCTGGTGCCCTCTTCTGGTGTATATGCAGGCAAGACACTATATATTAATAAATCTGAGAGAAAGAAAGAAAGAAAGAAAGAAAGAAAGAAAGAAAGAAAGAAAGAAAGAAAGAAAGACCTTGTTTCATCTCCCCACTCCACCACAAATAAAACCAACAAAAACAACAACAACAAAAAGTCTTAAATTCAAATCCATTTTCCTAGACCAGTGGTTCTCATCCTGTGGGCCAAGACCCCCTTGGGGGTCCCCAATCAGATCCTCTGCATATTAGATATTTAAATTATAATTCATAACATTAGGAAAATTACAGTTACGAAGTAGAAACAAAATACTTTTACAAGATTTATTTATTGTATATGACTGCTTTATCTGCCTGTACACTTACATGCCAGAAGAGGGCATGAGATCACATTTATAGATGGCAGTGAGCCACCATGTGGTGCTGGGAACTGAACTCAGGACCTCTGAAAGAGCATCTCTCCTGCCCAACAACAAAGTAATTATATGGTTGGAGGTCGCTAACAACATGAGGAATTGTATTCAACAGCTGAAGCTTTAGAAACAGTGGGAACCACTGCCCTAGAGGGTAAAAGGTTAGAGGTTTCAGGTCTAACTGAGACATTAGCAGGCCAAAAGCAAGGTCCTGGTACAGCGTGTCTCTTTTGAGGCTCAGGAAGAGGGTCTGTCTCGGTTCTTTTATAGCTCCTAGTGGCCCCCAGCACCACTGGCTCTGCCTCTTCGTCTTTCATCCAGGCTGGTGATACTTCTGTCACTCACAGCGTCCTCCAATGCAGGACCACTTGTGTTTCCTCTGTATTTGTGAGCCTTTCCATCATACCAGGGCCACCTGGACGGTCCAGATGGATGGACTTCTTTCACGATCAGAGGACTGAGCCATCAGTCCCACCTGCACTTGTATGCTCCTTTGCAAAGTCTTACGGATGCTGGGATGGAGACACAGACCTGTATGTATCTCGGATGTACTCAGCTAATCGCAATTTTCTATTCATTAAATGGCCATGTAAATACAGATTAACCATCAACCATAGCTTAATGTCTTTGTGACACCTCAAACTTTATATAGCTGTCCACATCCATATAATTTATCTCCTTTTATTTAAATAAACTGATTTAAGCTGGCCAGATTCAACAGTAGCAAAAAAGTAGATATATAAAGAAACTGTACAATATTACAAACTGTAGTTGTTTCTGATGTATGTGTATAAATACATACATTTGTGTGTGTATATATATATATAAACACACATGTACACAAACACATACAATATTTTAACATTAATCAGGTGGTTCTAGAAAATCAGTAAACAACAAAGACTCCCAGGAGGGTAATGCTTGTAAAACACGGCCCTATTTATTTATGTCCCAAATCCACAGAGAGATGCTTACCAAAGAACATGAAGGTCAGAGATTAAAAAAAAAAAAATTCCCGCTGCTCAGGTTAGTAGCTGTTTCCCTTCTAAGTTTTGTCCACATTAAGTTTCTGTGTCTGAAAGACCCAACCCAGCAGATCCCTTAGGAACAAGGTCCCCCTCCCAAACCACAAATGTGTGCTGCTCTGGAGGGAACACTGAAAGAGAACAGTGACCCATTCTGGGTCTCTCCACCCAGAGTTCCCGTAGGTCGGGGTGCCCTCCTTGGCCGAAGCAGTACCGTGGGCTTTTCAGAAATCCTTTGCTTGCAATTGTGACCCTGTCACAGAGAAGAACCGATGTCCAGTCCACGGCAGACTTAGAAGACGGGAATATGGTATTGCCGGTCATTCTCGGTCAGCAGGGAGATCTCTGGCCACTCCCTGAGAGGCTCCTCGGGGTAATAGACTGCAAAGTCTCTAGAGTTAAACTTGAACAGTCGGAACACTTTTATCTTCACTTGAAGGGAATACCCGAGTACAAACATGTCGATCTGGGGACGAGATGAAAGCAAGGTCACGGGCGTGTATTTATTTATCCCCTTCCACGCCGACGGGGTTTGCTGTAGCTGATGAGTGACCTGCTTTGTGACAGACTCTCCCGTAGAGCAAAGGAGCATGACTTGAGGACAAGTGCCAGCAGTGTGGAAGGAGGCTGGGGCCGTGACTAGTGAGAAGGAGTCAGAGGGATGCCCAAGCCAGGGCAGCGGCTCACACTGACCTGGAGGCTACACAGTGAGTTCCCGACCAGCCTGCCTACAGAGTAAGCAGGCTTTATCTCAGCGGGGAAAAGAGAAGGAAAGAAAGATAGAGGAAGGGGAGTAAAGGTGAGAAAAAAAAAAGAAAGGAAAAGAAAAAAAAAAGAGGGAAGGAGAAGGGAGGGAGAGGAAGGGGAGGAAGGGGAAGGGAGTGTTCACTATTAAGAACTGCATTTATTTCCAACCAGTTTGATCTCTTCGTACAGAGGCCATTGTCATCTGGTTCACACTTCTTTTTTTTTCTTTCTTTCTTTTTTTTTTATAAAGATCTATCTGTCTGTCTACCTACCTGTCTATTTATCTGTCTATTAACTTAATATATATGAGTGTTTTATCTGCATGTACACTTGCATGCCAGAAGAGGGCATAAGATCTCATTATAGATAGTTGTAAATGACCACACAGTTGCTGGGAATTGAACTCAGGACCTCTGGAAGAGCAGGCACCGCTCTTAACCACTGAGCCATCTCTCCAGCGCCTTGCCACTTCTTTTGGACAGAAAACAAAAAGTGTCACTGTGATAAGATAACCTGATGCCTTCTTGCAATGCTTTCTGAACGGCCCTTTCCCATTTAGTATCTGTGTGGCTACAAGGCTCTCTGAGCCAGGACTCTGGCCCAAGGGTCCTCAGACTCACAGGACTCGCACCCAGAAGTGATGCCTGTTAGTCTTCCTTTAAGTAAGTATTCCTGAGCCAGCCTTGGCCCACACACCGCGTGTCCTACTCACCTGCTCCAATCCGCACGTGTCACCTATGGGATTCAGGTGATTCATCATGAAGCTCAAAGGGTCTGCCGACGACTCCCTGGAGAACAGGAGTCTGAAGAGGCTGGGGACGAGCTTGTTCGTCTTCATTTGCTCGTACACTTCCGTGACCTGGTACAGCATGATGAACTTCAGAGCCTCGTACAGCTTAGACTCCAGGACGGCGTCGGAGAAGAGGGTGTTGCACATGTTCCCTCTCTTGTGATAATCTCTGATCCCACTAAACTCAGACCACTACAAACACAGGGATAGGAGTGAGTGGAGAAGGGCATGCGTGAACATAACAGCCTGTTGTAAAAACTTGTGAGGTACAAATGAAAATAAGCCAAAGAGCAGGGCAGGGTTTTACGTTTTTACATTTTCCTGTCTAAGTTTTTGGGACAGACGATTCAATCCTCTTTAACCATAAGCATTCTGCAATGGGCTGAGCGTTCGCCTGCCTCCCCAACCTCACATGCTGAGTGTCTTAGTCCGGGAAGACAGCATTAGGAAGGAAGGCCTCTAGGTGGTGATTGGCTGCTGAGGGTAGAGTCCTCGTGAATGGGACTGGTGTGTGTGCCTATAAGAGGAAGCCGAGCAATTGCTGGCTCTCTTCCTGCCATGTGATGGTGAAACGAACAAAAAACTGTCCACCTGTCTATAAACCAGAACAAGGGCTGGGACCAAATGTCACTCCCTGCTGGCCTCCTGGCCTCGGGGGCCCAGTCTCCACAATTGCAAGAAACAGTCCTTGCTGTTTAAGTCATCCAGTTTACGACATCTCACAAGAGAAGCCTAAGCTACTCGCCTAACACACGAACGCCATACTAGGTAAACTATCAAACATGTCAGTTCTCTAAAACTGCTTGGGGTCACCCAAAGGCTATGCAAGTGGAGAAGAGTGCAAGAGGGCTGTGTGACGAGCGCTCTGCAAGGTGCTTCTGTGGATTAGCTCACACTCTCATGACAACCACGCAGGTTATAGGCCAGCCACAGTTCTTCAGGGAGCAGAAAGTTATGACTCAGAAACGCATTTCCCCCAGATATGCCGGCCAGAAAGAGATAAGCAAAGCATACTTCCCATGACTCCAAGTCTGCTTATTACTGAAAGCCAGGCAGAGCTGTTAGCGTTCTTCTTCTTCTTCTTTTTTTTTTTTTGTGTGTGTGTGTGTGTGTGTGTGTGTGTGTGTGTGAGAGAGAGAGAGAGAGAGAGAGAGAGAGACAGGGTTTCTCTGTGTAGCCTTGGCTATCCTGGACTCACTTTGTAGACCAGGCTGGCCTTGAACTCACAGCGATCCACCTGCCTCTGCCTCCCGAGTCCTGGGATTAAAGGTATGCACTGCCACCACGCCCGGCCCCGTTAACATGCTTCTTACACCTGAGCCATGCCTGCATGAGCAGAAGGAAGCTTGCAGAAAGGCATTTCTAAGGCCTGGACATTGTACCATATGGGAAACAGTTCCCTCGTGTCAGGTTTCTGATGCAGCCACTGAGGCTGCTACCCCACAACTGGCAAAGCTATCACACAGAACACTAACTCGAAAGAGCAAGCTGCCACCAAGGGGTAGCCTTCTGTGCTCAGTTTCATTTCCCTAACACGTAGGATATGCCCCACATTACAGGGAGCTGGCTGCGTTTGGGATGGATGCTTTTATCCCCAGCCGTTTATTCCCCCCTCCCCCCACAGATGGATGCTTTTATCCCCAGCCGTTTATTCCTCCCCCCTCCCCCAAATGCTCACCTGCAGTTTCAGTAACTCCACACATTTCCGTAACTTTCCAAACACGTTGGAACCTGTGTACTTCTCAGGTCCGAAGCTGTACTGCTGGATCCAGTTACAGCCTTGAGAAAAGAGCAGTTTTTCAGGAAGCTTGAAAAGGAAGTAGATGCCGACAATGGTTAGTGTCTCAGCTCTTACTTAGCTAGCTGAGCTCTCACGGTCTGGAATGCCCCAGCTCACAATCTTATCTCGTGTAGCAATCCCGACTGCGGTGTCAGTTAAGCCAGAGCGCACAGTCATCTGTGCTTTAGGTTTGTGGGTTAAGTCATTCTTAGACAACATTCTAAACAGAAACCTAAACCTAGGGTTATGTCCAAAGAAGCAATCGTTTTGGATGAAACACTATATGTCCTTGATGTAGCCCTTTAGAAACTGTCTGTAACTAAATGGTGTTAGGAAATCAGGGCACACAAAGCAGTAGGGAGGATACACAGGGATGCAGTTCGCTTTCTCCACTGGCTGTCCCTCGGCTAAGAAGGGACTAAGCCAGCATTTTCTACTTTTTTAACCCTTTAGCCTCAAGTTCCACTACTAATGAACAACAATGTTTCTCATTCCACAGAGCTCCAGGTTAAATTCTGGAAGAGGCCAGGCTTAGACTGTGGGGTCTGGAAGAACCTAGTCCACTGTGGACTAGCCAGTACATTATTCCACAAACTCAGGGGCTGAACCCTGGTTTTGTGTCACATTCTTTAGTCTGGTTAACTAGCAGGGTCAGCATATTACATATATTTGGCAAATATTTGCTAAGAAACAGAACTACCAAAACCACGTTTACACAGAAGACATTAAGGAGAAAGAACATGTGAGGCCATATATGCATGTATGTCACATTTCTTGCTCTGCCATACTAAATGGGTCATACTGCATTCAAAACAGCAACTGAAGGTGTCAATCCAGACTGTGTGGCTGGGGCTGGAGAGATGGCTTAGTAGTTGAGGGTACTGCTGCTCTTCCAGAGGACCTGGGTTCAGTGCTCAGCACCCACACAGTGGCTCACAACTCTGTAACTCCAGTTTCAGAGGACCCATTGCTCTTCTCTGGCCTCCTCAAGCATTGCATGCAACATGCAGGTAAAACACCCATATACATAATATAAATAAAAAAGAGTATACACTGCCATAAACTATTAAGAAAATGATACAAAAAAAAAAAAAAACAAGCCATAGACTTGGAGAAAACATCTGTACACCACACATCCAATGAAGCACTCATATTTAAAATGTATAAAGGATTTTCAAAACAATAAGAAAACAACACTCCACTAAGAAGTGACAAAAGATTTAAGTAGATAATTTTCCAACTTGATAAGCACGGCAAATAGGTGCCTGAAAAGATACTCTGCGGCGCGCAGCCTCGCCGATAAGGAGCACGCCACACTCAAGATTCTTCTGACAGCATTTATTGATCAGCTCTTTTTGATGGCAGATGCGAAGGACCCCCGAGTCCCCCAAAACCCGCTGCTTATATGCTGTTTCGGGAGGCGTGTCGAGTCCTCATTGGCTCACTCAAAGTGCCTAATTAGCATGTAGTAAAACACGCTTTGCGCAAGCGCATTAGCGAATGGTTTCGTGCCACACGCAGGCGCACTCAAGGCCAGACAGCTGTGAAGAACCAGGAAGCAGGAAACCGGCGCCATCTTGTGATGGCGATTGCGGCTCCTAACAATACTCAACATCTATTCATTTAAACGTAAATGAGGGCAGGCAAGATGGCTCAGCGGGTGATGGTGCTGCTTGTGCAAGCCTGATGACCTGAGTTCAGTCCCTGACGCCTATGCAGAGGGGAAAGGAGAGAACCAGCCCCACAGAATTGTCCTCTCACTTCCACACGCACTATGGCATGTGCCCCTTTCCTCACATCCCACACACGCACATACACACACACACACACACACACACACACACACACACACACACACACAAATAAATAATTTAAAAAAAATAAATATATATATATACCCATCAGAACAGCTAAAAACAAACAAAGCCAACAATTCTAAGTGCTGGTGACCATGTGGGGTGACTATAACTCTTACATTATACTGGCGGGGATGCAAAAAGACCAAGCAGGCTTGGAGATCAACATGGTAGTTTCTTTGAAAGTTAAGCGCATACCTCCCACACCATCAGAAATCTAACTCCTGGGCTTTTGCCTAAAAGAAACTGATAATACACCTATAAGCCCTGAATAAGACTATCCCTAACAGCCCTATTCATTGATGGTAGGCACTGGAAGCAATCCAGATGCCCTTGAGCTGAGGAAACTGTGCTCTGTCCACATGGAGCACTATCCTGTTGAGCAAAAAGGTATCTTCTAAATTTGTGGAGGAGCACGGGGGGGGGGGGGGTAGGGGGGGGAATGCAATTGTACCTTGCGATGGGAAGGAAGGAACCCATATTCCAAAGGCTGAGAAGATGACTCCACTCATATGACCGCGGGAGGCAAAACCACGGGTACAGAAAATGAGTTAGGAGTTGTGGGGAGCAGAGGTCTGGGAATAACTGACTACAGAGGAACACGAGGCAACCTTTGGTGTGGCAATGACACGCTGTGTGTGTTTGTTAATAAAATTTATGTGGGCTGGAGATACGGCTCAGAGGATAAGAGCCTGACTGCTCTTCCAAAGGTCCTGAGTTCAATTCCCAGCAACCACATGGTGGCTCACTGCCATCTATAATGAGATCTGGTGTCCTCTTCTAGTGGGCAGGTGTACATGCAGGCAGAGCACTATATATATCATAAATAAATAAATAAATCTTTTTTAAAAATTATGTTACAGCAAAAAGGTTCATGTTATCAGACCACCTGACTCACCAACAAGCAAAGCTGGGAGTGCCCGCATGCTGAGATGGCTTATCTGTAACGTGACCTTCTACATCGGAACCCTCTGAGCACAAAGCTATCTACACAGGCGAGGGAACCCCCACATGGCCACGTTCCCTCTGGGGACTCATACCTTAACGATGTCCTTTTCCTTCATCCACGGGGGAAAGGAGAGACCTTGGCTGAAGATCTGGAACAACACGGACCGGAGAGCATCGTAGTTATCTCTCTTCACTGTCCGGACACACTTAACGTGGTGCCTCCAGAAGAGTTCCTCGTAGGCCTGTCAGCACGAAAGGGCGGGCTGAATAAACTCCTCGGCATCAGCTGCTGGCGACAGCGAGCTCAGAGAATGCTGAGTCCCACGGTTCACGCCGGAGGTGAGGCTCCAGTGAACACCCTGAGAGAGTGGCTCTGCCATGGGGAATGGTTCCCAAACCACTCCAATAAGTGGCGGAGTGACAAATGATGACCATGCATGTAATTTTAATGTTTAGCTTTTTGTTTTAAAATTTGGCGGGGGGTGGGGGGCAGAGAGAGAGAGAGAGAGAGAGAGAGAGAGAGAGAGAGAGAGAGAGAGAGAGAGAGAGAGAGAACACGGCGCTTGTGTGCACGCGCGTGCCTGTGACCTGGAAGTGAAAGCCAAATAAACCCTTGCTTCCCCAAAGATGCTTTTGGTCAGGGTGTCTTATCACACTGACAGAGAGCGAACCAGATCAAGACAAGACGTAAAGCCAGCAGTCAGTTGGCTTCTGAGCTAGGCCGCAGCTTTAACTTACACCCTATTCGGCACTGGTTGGACTCTGGGGTTGGTAAAGCGGAACTCAATGTCCCCTGATTCTGACAGACACTGTCTGCCTTCCTTGGCCCCCATAAGCAGGCATACCTTCCTCATGAGCTTGGCACGCGGTGTTTCTCCTTTCCACTCTCTTGCACAATAACTGAGTAAATCTACTTCTGCCTCCACACTGAGGTTTCCTGGGCAAAGCAAAAAAATAAATGGCAGTTAATTTTCCCACCCCTCTCCTTTCTTTAACCTTCTATGGCCTTAAGAATAAGAAAACAAAACAAACAAACAAACAAACAAAGAATAAGAAAACATATGCAGGAAGTATTTACTTTTGAATTTTCTCTGCAGATATCCAACCCACCTGAAAGATAAAGGAAACAATTATATTACAGCCTTTTCGTATGGCAAGGGCGCCTTTGAAAGGGAAACAGGACAGGATGACCCACCATTTCAGCTGATGCCCCAAATATAAATGCAGTCCTCTGAAGTAGCAGAGGACGGCCGACAGAAGTGACAACGCCATCACTGCAGAGGCCCTTGCTGTTCTCCAGGCAGTACTAACAAGTTGGCTGGTAACCAGTATCCAGGAGTGAACTTGGTCACTTCCTACAAAACAAACAAATAGGCATATCGTAATTAAACATCTGCTTTAAGGGACACATGACACTGGGTAATTTGGCCCCAAAGTGTCTATCAATAATTGATGCACACTTTTGTTTGGTTGGTTTTTTTGTTTTGTTTTGTTTTTGTTTTTGGAGATAGGGTTTCTTCGTGTTAGCCTTGGCTGTCCTGGACTCGCTTTGTAGACCAGGCTGGCCTCGAACTCACAGTGATCCACCTGCCTCTGCCTCCCGAGTGCTGGGATTAAAGGCGTGCACCACCACGCCCAGCTGATGCACACTTTTGTATATGTATATGTATGTGCATGTTTGTGTGTGCACAGCTGCATGGGTATATTGGGGTAAAAAGTTGTGTGTGTGTGTGTGTGTGTGTGTGTGTGTGTGTGTGTGTGTGTGTGTGTGCACGGGCAACTCGGAGGACAACTGCTAGCACCATTCCTCAGCTAGCACAGACCTTCTTTGAGGTGTGGTCTCTACCTGGTCTTAAACTTGCTTAGTAACTCGACTGGCTGGCCAGCAAGCCCCAGGCATCCACTTGTCCTCCGTAATGCTGGGATTACAAGCACACACCATCCCATGCGTGCTTAGGAGGCGACATTACCAGCTGACATACCCTCCCCCAGGCCTACATACATGTTTTTACAGTATTCAAGCACTAAATGCGAAATTAGAGAATCATGTAATTCCCCTCTATAATCAGTACCACATACAAAACATCTTTTTCTACAAAATTAATAATGTACCTAAGGAGCACCGGCTTCAGATTCTGAATTCAAATCCTGTTTTCATGACAGGAGCCCATGCAACCGACAACTGACTACCCTGCTCTGAGCTGTCTTGACTGCAAACTGAAGGTGACCCTGCAGGGAAGGGGCAAATGAAGTTCGGAGCACCATCAGAGAGCAATCCACACCAGGTGGGCTCTGGTCACCCGTTTCCCCACTGCTGCTTTGAAACATGATAGGGTCACAGCATCACTTGAGACACACTCGAGTGAGTCAGCCAGAGGCACGGGTAGCACTGCTTCTGATGCCCACTGTGGTTCCTGGTCCAGCACGGCAAAAATCTAAGGGGCGAGGGGTCCGAGGATGGACTTGCAGCATCCGGCCGTGTCCAGGAGATTCCCGGTCACACTCTGCCTGTGCGTGTGACATGCTGAAGTACAAATGAGGAAGAGGACTTGTGACCGGTGGCCAAACCTCCTAGGGTTTGTTTTGAAATAATTTCCTCCACAGCAGATCATTGAGTAAAATTCCAGTGACCAACTGCAATAAACTCTCATCAGCATGGATTTCAACCTATATTTTCAGTGGTTTTGGTCATCTGGAGATTTCATATTACCAATAAAGAAAGACCTTACTAACAAATAGTGAAAAAAATAATACTAGCAAAAGTTAAAATATACTTCCTATTACTTAAGAGAACATTTTGAAAACGCTTATCTACCTAGAAGAGGTTTGTTTGTTTGTTTGTTTGTTTGTTTGTTTGTTTTGGCTTCTCAAATCATTATACTAACTATTTCCCATTAATTTAGCAAAAACTATGTGTTTAAAGACACGAAGCAGGGGCTGGAGAGATAGAGGGCTCGGTGGTTAAGAGCGCAGTGCTCTTCCAGAGGACCCTGAACCTGAGCATCCCTGAAACTCTAGTTCCGGGAGATCCAACACTCTCTTCTGGCCTCTGCTGACAAGTGTACATGCATGGTACACACTCATACATACATACAAATAAAAATAAAAACACAGGGATGGAGAGATGGTTCAAAGAGTACTTGCTGCTCTTCCAGAAGACCTGAGTTTAGTTCTCAGCAACCACACTGGGTGCCTCACCGCCTCCTATAATTTCAGCTCCAAGGAATCTGATACCTCCTTCTGGGCTCTATAGAGACCTGCACACACATGCATTTACTCACATAGACAAGCGTGTGTCGGGGTGTGTGTGTGTGTGTGTGTGTGTGTGTATAAAATTTTAAAATCCTAAAAAAGTTTTTTAATAGAAAGCTATCCTGTATTTAACATCTATAGATGTCAAATTTTAGATTTTAAACTTAGATGTTTTTCTCTACTCATAATTCTGACATGCACAAGTATCTTTAGAAACTTCTTAAAATCACAGGATAGGATTGTCTATGAATGCATGAATTTTATGGTAGCAGTAAAAGTTGTTGTTTGTTTGTTTGTTTTTTAGGAAAATGGAAGAGCACACATGATTTGTATGTAAAGACTGACTCCTTTTCTGCCAACATCAGGGGTTGAAGCCAGGCTCTTGCACATGCTTCCTAGGCTTGACAGCACTCTTTATAAGGAATGCCCAGGTCAGCAGCATAGCTGGTCCTGTGCGCACCGCCTACTGATCATGGGGATGGCTCTGCACTCTTCCTTCAAGCATTTGCATTCAGCACCAAGGTCCCCTTAGGAGTCCCGCCAGCTTGTCTCTAAGGATTAACACACTCAGTTCTGACAGGTGCTGGCTACCAGAACATGTCAGTGCTCACCTCTCCGCCGCTCTGAGAGGACTCAAGCCTGAGGAGGACCGATAGCTTCCGGGTGTATGTTCAACTAATCCAGAGGATGAGTTTCTTCAGTACACACGTTTCTTTTCAGGGATGGGCCTTTCTACAGTATCTGATATTATTCACACACTGTGCTCATGTGTATATGTTAGGGGCCAGCAGGGGGTTTGCAGTCACTGCAGTGAGGACCAGGCACTGCCCTCGACACTCCTCCTCACCTGTCAGATGCCATCTGGTGGTACCACCCAGCCCTTTGGGACATCTCTCCTCAGAATAAGGCCTTTCCTGAAAACACGCTGAAGATAACTGTTCCCCTGTGTTTGGTCATCCCCTTTCTCCGTCTCAGTCTCTCTTCCCTACTTTCCTCTTCCTCCTCCCCGTCTGTTTCTCTCTCCTGTCTCTTTCTGTCCTTTCCCCGGCCCCAGGCTTCTGCCCTTATCTCACAATGAACCCACCCAGAAAGCAGGTATATGAGCACCTAACCACCAAACAACCTGGACCACAGACAGGCCGGCACTCGCTCCTGGTCTCAGCACACCCACTGCTCACACTGGCAGCTTGCCATGACAGATGCACACATGCACTATTGTACTTTCTCCCGTCCTCCCTCTCTCCTCCTCCACCACTCACCATCCACTCGCAGTTCACTCTTTCAGATCGTCTTTTCTTTTCTTGCTTTCTTTCTTTTTGTTAATTTTTTACATATGAGAGAAAATACAAAACACTTTGCTGCTTCAGGCTAATTTCATATAGTATGATGATCTCTGGTTTCATCCACTTCCCTGTAAATAACATGGATCCGTTCTTTATGGCTGGGATATGAGTGTGTGTGCTTGTGTATATATGTAAATATATTGTAAATATACATACATACATATTTAATATATATTTATATTCATTTATCAGCTGAAAGACAATTAGCTGACACTATATCTTATGTGCCCACATTTTTAAGTTAAATAGCTCAGGCCAAGAAGAGTGAAGGAACATAACCGTGTGGGTTCTGGTGTGGGTACAAGGCTGTCATCCAGAGGAGGCTAGGATGGAACTCTGCAGAGGAACACATGATCATGTATGAGGCAGACATGGCTGTATGTATGTATGTACAGCCATGTTAGTACCTGCACAAGCTGGTCTTGGATAATGTTAGTTGGAACAGGGCTCCTAAGCCTGGTAGAAGAACTGTGTGTCCATTGCAACAAAGTTGCTATGAGTGTTCTGCACGCTTACATCATTCTTGCCCGTGAACCCCACAGTGCCCCAGAGGAGCCTCACAGGAACCTCCCTCTACCTTTATCACTAAATCTAGCAAAAAAAGACAGTGTATAATGGGTCCTGGTGTAAGCTTGTGTGGGGTTTATTGTCACAACCCAGAGGTACAGAACTGCTTAAAGGAAACGTCAGGGAAGTGCTGGCCACAGAGTCTTTCTCACTAAGCACACAACAAGCACTACCTGCTATTCTCACTGTGGTCACTACACTCGCCTTTGCTTTGTAGATCAGAGAAACTGTTAGGAGAGGTCAAGCAGCCGCCTATGGGAGTGGCCCAGTGAATGGCAGCACTGATACTAAAAGGCGGTGGCCATGCAGCTCTGGAGGCCAGCCTCCTGCCTGAGCGCTTGGCTGTCCTATCTGTGAATCCTGAAGCTGAATGGATTTTCAAATCAGCACTGGTAGTAACCAGAATTACGACTAAAAAGATGAAGAAAAAAAAAAACCAACCTTCTCTTAGAGCTGGAGAGATGGTTCAGTGGGTAAGAGCACTTGCTATGCAAGCATGAACACTTGAGTTTGAATTCCCAGAACCCACATAAAAGCTGGGCATGGTCACACGGGCCTGTTAACCGCAGCACTGCTGAGCCAGGCAGACAGCAGTAGCTTGCTTGCTAGCCAGCCTAGCAAAAACAGTGAGTTTCAGACTCAGTGAGAAGCTTTACCTCAAGAACAAAAAGCAACGGAGGAAGACACCTGACATTCTGCTTTCTGCCTATACAAGCTCTTGCACGCACGTGCTCACACACACACACACACACACACACACACACACACACACACACACACACACTTTTTCTAGATCTAGGACAATAAATAGATTAAACTCAAAACACTATAACCAGACACTGCAAATCAGCAGGAAGATAATTTTAATGAACTATCACTGAGTCAAATATCATTTCTTCAACTGAGAGAAGGTAATGCTTTGGACACAAGACATTTCAGAGGTGATGGGCAGTGGTGAGTCATGCTTTTAATCCAAGCACTAGGGAGGCACAGAAAGGCAGATCTGTGGGTTCAAGGCCAGTCTAGTCTACAGAGTGAGTTCCAGGACATCCAAGGCTATACAGAGAAACCCTGTGTCAAAGAGGAGGAGGAAGGGGAGAGGAGGAAGAAGAAGGGAGAAGGAGAAGAAAGATGGAGGAGGTAGTTGTTGTCGCTTCAGAGGGTCTCCCTTCCCGCCAAAGACAATTCTGCAATCACCAACTTTCAGTCCCTGCCCCAGAAAGAGGTCCTGCCAGGTCATGAGTGGGACTCAGGAAGAGAGAGAGAGAGAGAGAGAGAGAGAGAGAGAGAGAGAGAGAGAGAGAGAGAGAGAGAGAATATGAGAGAGAATTCTCTGCCTCCACAGACACAGTCATCCCACATACTGTAAGGACAAAGGGAGAGTGGGCAGGTCAAGCTCCTCAAAGACAGCTCTGTGAAGTGTAGGATGTGAGAAGAGGCTGAAAAGCCAGGCGTTGCCAGGAATTAAGAGTTTTGATTCTCTTCCATGCCTGTCAAAAGAGCAAAAAAGGAAAATTCCCTTTTCATACTTTTGTACTGAACCCTTGGACTGCACAATGCATTTCTTTCTTTTCTTTTTAAAATATGTGACCATGCTTAATGTATTCCCTGACCACCAGGATTAGAAAGTGCCTCCAAACAATTAGAGAAAACAGGCGTTAGTGTCTTTGAGGATTTACAGCAGATATGACTGTCTGGCCTACAGCCCAATCTGTGGTCCCATTCCATAGCAAGCAAGACCACTGGCTGGAACTACAAGAAGGCACTGGGTTTAGGTGGGGGAGGGGGTTGTTTTTTGTGGTTTTGGGTTTTTTGAGGGGAGGTGTGAAAATTCTTAGATTTTTTTTTTCCATTCTCTACAACATATCAAAGCTGAAGTGATTCAAACACTAAAACAGGAAACCCAAAAGGGGGGCGGAGAACACTATGTCCTGAAAAACAAAACTAAAAGACACTGAAAAGCCAGAAGCCAAGTAAGGATGCAGACAGCAGATACAGCCCATCAGCCCTGGGCAGGTGGTGAGCTGACTGCCATAGTCTCCTAGGGAAGGTCATTAGGGGCACAGGCTCATCTCAAGACTTCCAGAGCAGTTCTAGAAAATTCGCTGCTTCTACCTCCCCACAAGCTACCACGATCTTTAGTCCCAACCACTTCCTCTCCCGAGGTGTTGTCCAGTGTCAGGGATTCACCCACGTTCCATGCACGCTAACCAGACCGCACCAACGAGCTATGTCTGCAGCCTGCACCCCAATCTTACCAATTTTTCCATAAGACACCATCAGTTCCAGAGAGCTCTTCCTCTCTCTACACACCAACACCTCGTCTGCATTCAGCCCCATGACCTCCCAAGCAGCAGCGACATCAAAGAGCTATCAAGGCCAGGAAGAAGACATAACAATTTGAGCTAGAAGGAAGGAAAGGGCAACTTGATTTTAATATGTAAGGTAGCAGAAGAAGCACTGAAAACAGATTAGGATAAATACCTTCCTGTTAAACAACGTGGTGTGTTATAACACTGCACTTAGGTTTACAAGCAATGTTCTCAGCACTGTTGTGTTATGGCAAAGAGAAAGTCTTAGTCACTCCTTGACATGGTAGAGAGACTTTCTATTTTGCATTGCAGGTGTTAATTCTGCTCAATTACAAAAGGCCAGTCCTTCCCCTTAGAGCAGCAATAAAGCCAACAAAGGGCAGGACCAGTTCACTATCTCCAAGGAAGAGAAGCACTAAGTGGAAGGTTTTTATCTTGAAAGTCATGAGCAGTAAAACATGCAATCTACTCAAGCTGGCCGCACAGTCTCCTGAGCTGCGGCTCCTCTCGCCCTGGCTCCGTTGAACTGAAAGTACCCATAATTCCCCCGGAGATTGCTTCCTGCCTGACACGGGGAGGATTGTGTAGGTGCTTTAAGAACACCTTAAGTCAGAGCTGTCTCATTTCACCCGGCGTGTCGAGTGATCTTAAAGATAAGTTTAATTTTCTAACTTGGCAGCCCACCCGTGACAAAAACACAAAAACTGTAGGTACAGGCAAGCTAGCATCAAAAAAGCAAGTGGCCAGTGGTTTTCTGTGAAATTGCAGAAGTCCAGGACCACCTTATCCAGCCGAGCAGCAGATCCGGAAGAGACAACTGACTGTAGAATGGGGGGGGGGGATCTTGTCTTTATTCTGTTATTTCTTAGATTCCTAAACAAATCACACATCTGGATGGCCCTCAACCAGTGTGGTTCTCAACCTGTGAGTTGCAATCCATTTGAGGGGTCGAACAACCCTTTCACATGGGGGTCGCATATCATATATCCTGCACATCAGATATTTAAATACATTACAGTTCACAACAGTAGCAAAATTACAGTTATGAAGAGGCAATGAAAATGGTTTTATGGTTTAGGGGTCACCAGAACATAAGGAACTGTATTAAAAAGGGTCACAATATTAGGAGAGTTGAGAACAACTGCCCTAAGCCTTGACCTAGTGGTTAACACATGGCGATGAAGAAAGGTTGGGTTAAAATTAAACGAAATGGTACTATCCCACCATGAACTGCTCAGCAAAGTCTCTGCTATCTGTCAGCTGGGAGCACACCCCCTTTTGTAGGCATTTACTTCCGCTTTCTGATCATTTCCCTATTGATAAAGTCTGCTCTCAGTCTATCAACACAGATTAAGCTACTCCGACAGATAAGCCACTGTCCCAACAGCTGGACTGCACTGGCACAGAATCCCAGGTGGACCTCAGGCAGAAGAAGCCCACTGAGGCAGTCTCCAGGGGAGGCAGGGATATGGCTGAAAAGTGGCATGGCATAGGACCGAGGTCAGCTGGGGAAGGCTTCCCTGGGCTGTGAGTTTGACCTAAGGTCAAAGGATGGAGGAGCTAGCAAGGCAAGGAAACCGAGGAAGGCCGGTGCAGTTGGCCCAGGGTTGGACCATTACTGTGGTTCTCAGTCAATATGCTGATGTTTTAAGGAAACGCCCTGGCAGCCCTCAAGGGCTGACACAGAATCAGAGCTGTGACCACAGCCTGTAGTACTTGGAGCCACTAAGAGTGAATCTGATTCCTCTTTCACAGGATAACGTTTCCCATTTTCCACGGAAGTGCAGACCAAAGGGTTAGAATGCTGTTGCATCTCCAAGTCCTAAATCCAGCCAGCATGTTAGGCAGAGGAGCTCTCCCAGGCCTCAGAGCATCTTCGGGCCTCTGTCTGAGATGCAGGTCCATTCCATACACACTGCAGCACTATCCTGTCCACGCAGAGGGTCTGTTCTGTCCGCACTGCAGGCCTTTTCTATACACACACCAGGCCTGTTCTGTGCACCTATGATGGTTGTGTCTACTAGCTTGCAAACTCTGCTAAGGCTAATGTCGAATCTTTTAATTTTTTTTTTCATTTTATAGAGAAAATACACTTATCACATACATGGTGGCCTAGGTTCAAACCCTCATGCTGGAAAACAAACAAACAGCCCGCAACAACAAAAACAGACACGGAAAGCATCCCTCTGAGTTCATGTCTCTGCCTGGCTCCCATCACCTCAGTGTCCAACTCCTTCCTGATGGGAAAGGATCTAGAAGATTCTCTTTGGTTGCTCAGCTCTGGCCCTCCTCTCTCCAGAACTGAACACCCTATAGAGAGGAATGCCTGGCATTTAGAAACTGAATCCAGCTAAGGGACGGTGAGAAATCCCATCTAGCGACACGACCCAGACACATGGATTCTATCAGCCTCAGAGCTGCATCGATGCTTTCCTTGCTCTCTGACACCAGGCAGGCAGGTTCTGTTACCTTTAGCACCCGGCAGAGCACACCTGTTTATCCTGTCTCACATGCCTGGCCTTTGCAGGTCCACTCTCGGGCCTTACTAGCACACTGCTGTGTTCTACGGCGATCATTTTGTGAGCATGGCTACTGAAATGCCGTGCTGATGGTGGTGACCTTCCCAGAGACCAGCATCACTGGGACCTGTTTCTACTGGCTACTGACCCTTCTAATTGGCTTTCCTTCTCCCAAGTCTGCTTTTCATTCTAGAGCTAGTATGGGTTAACATTTTTTTAAAAAAATGATAGGTATGCTTTGCACCTCTTTCCATGGCCTGCCTTATTGGTAGAGAATCTTTGTATCCTGACAGCCACTGATGAGAAATAAGGACCCACAGACAAGGAGCGGGAAGGGAAAAGAAGGGTGCGTCCTCTGTGGAGCATTCCTAGGCAGAGGCCTCAGAACAGGGTTCAGTAACCAAGAATACATGTGCCAGTCAGTATGACAGCTAAGCATCTCCTTGGAATACCCAACCACACTACCGTAGGGCTGAGAAGTCAAGATCCGTCCCAAGTGGGGCTCGGTGTGATCCTGTTGATGGGCTATAAGCAGAAGACCCACTGTTCATCTCTTCCATCTTTACCTTCCTTCACCCATGGACACATGGAAGTATGGAGGTGTGTATGTATGTATGTATGTATGTATGTATGTATGTATGTATGTGTGTGTGTATATATATATATATATATATATATATATACACACATACATATATACATAATATACGTATATATACATACACACACACATACCCATGTTCCTGCTTTCCAGAAAGAAGCCTAAGGCTTCAAAGGCAAATTCACCAAACCCTGGTGGGGCATCGCCATTCTGTCTACAGAGCAGCATGTGAGGACCACCTCAGGGCTTCTTAGAAACGGACTCTTGGGTCCTCTGAAGCTGAATCTGTGTCCTATCAGGACAACTGAGGACCTGCACGCACACTGATGACTCGCCCATTGTCATGGGACAGAGTCAGGCTGGCTTCCCCTGGGGCTGCTTTACTGGGCTGTGGCTACCCTTCGCTTGACATTCCCAGACGATTTCAATGTACTGGCTGTGCTGGAAAACAGAGCACAAGGGCTTCCTCCGTTCCCAGCCGTTTCTGTCCCCTCAAACATACCAGACACCAGTGAAATGCCAAAGCTACTGTGAGGAGGAATAAACCAAGACAAAGAGTAATAACAAGAGCCCCAACTACAGCGGAATGTCATTTGTCTTGTGCGCCTTCCCTTCGGCCAAGTGAGAGGCTCACTCAGCTTAAACGTGGACCGTTCTTTATGACAGAAGCTATTGCTAGCTGAAAAGAAGCTTTTCTGAAGTCATCACGAGGAAAGATGCACCACTGTTTGCGGGGCCCCTTGGCAAGGGCCAACTCACCCCAATTTTCCTGGGATTCTCCTGGTTTTAATCCTGAAAATGTCATATCTGAGATTCACCTGAATTCCAAGAATGTCAGGATGGCTGGTCACCTAGGTCCCCCTTCAGTCCATCCTGGTTTCCTCTCTCCTGCACAGCCCCACTCCCTGCCCCCTGCCCAACACTCCCCTATCCCTACTTTGCTTGTGTTCTTCCCTCAGTCCGGAACATTCTTCCACAGCCTAGGTCATACTTTTCCCCGGCTCTCAACTCAAATGTCACTTGCCTGGCCCCTTCCCAACCCCAGGCTCAGTAAACCCACTTCTCTTGACAGGGCACATGCTGTCCTTTCCCAGGACTCATCCGTTGATACATGTGTTTATGTTTGGTGGCCTGCCTCCCTCTACTGTGAGCATCTTAAGGACTGGGGCTATATTTGTTCTCTTCATCCTGTAGGCCTAAAGGGGCTGGTTAATAAATGCTGGCCAAATGAGCCAGCGCATCTGTGGGCTTGGGATGCAGGTCTTTGGTTTCCATGGCACAGATACCAGCTTGCCCCGGGTCTGTTCTCTCTCCCTTCACAGACAGGGAACACTGAACTGCCGACTGGCCTCATGGCTGCTCAGAGGAGAGGCTCATTCCATCCCCTCTGGGTGCTGGTACAGCTGTACTGACAGCCCTCTGCCTGGGATAGTATGCTCAACCTTCAAAGAGTCAAAAATCTCAGCACTTGAATGTCTGATGCGGGAGGATCAGAAGTTCAAGGCCATCTTCAGCCACATAAAGAGATCAGCATTAGCCTGAATTACACCAAGTCCCATTTAAAACAGAGAGAGAGAGAGAGAGAGAGAGAGAGAGAGACAGACAGACAGACAGACAGACAGACAGACAGACAGACAGACAGACAGAAGAGTCACCAGAAAACCCATCCCAGCCCTGGTAGCTACCTCTGCTTCTAACCTAGAAAAACAGCGTATTCGTTCATTTGGTATAGCTGCGTCACTTCACTCTACTTAGTTGGCGGTCCCCTCCAGCTCTGCGTGAGTGTGTGAGAAGCATGGCGCCCAGTGTGTTTCTCTTCCCCTAATAAATCCCCCACATAAATCCAAAGCAGGAAGTGAGAAAGTGAAGAGTGGTCAACTAGCAGGAAGGTTTGAATGTAGGGCAGTGAGGAGGGAGCTAGGAGGCTGGCCCAAGGGGGCTGTGTGCCTAGGACCTCAGCTTCCTCCCCGGGAAGAGGTGCCAGGGGGCCAGCCTGTTACCCACCACCTGCCCTCTCCCAAAGACATCCTCCTTTTAGAGGGGGGGGGGAGGGGAGGGAGGGAGGGAGGGAGGGAGGGAGGGAGAGAGAGAAAAGAAGAAGAAGAAGGAGGATGAGGACGGAGGGAGGGAGGGAGAGAGAGAGAGAGAGAGAGAGAGAGAGAGAGAGAGAGAGAGAGAGAGAAGAAGAATGAGGAGGAGGAGGAGGAGGAGGACGGAGGGAGGGAGGGAGGGAGGGAGGGGGAGGGAAGGGGAGGGAGGGAGGGAGGGAGGGAGAGAGAGAGAGAGTGTGTGTGTTGTGCTAGAGGGATAATCACACTGGCACACAAGGCATGGGGTTTTAAATAGCTACGGACTAACTGATGTTTCAGCTAAGCTCAAAACATTATTCAAAGCTAGAGGCGCAGCATGGAAGGCCCAGGTGTGGACAGAAGACCCACCCAAGCTTGGCAAACGTCAGCAGAGTGTAGACCCTTGCAGGGGGCAAGCTTGGTTCTATAGATCTGATGCCCAGCGGCCCTGAACTAACTAACGCATTAGTTCTGAAAAAGAGCCTTGTGCACAAGGAGAGAAGAAAAGCAGGAAAGAACTGAGTGAGGAGGTGGGGGTGGGGGGTGGGGGTGGGGGGTGGGGGTGGGGGGGCGGGGGGAGGGGCAGTGGTAGGAGAAAAGAGGAACGGCTCTGGGAGAAGACACTGGAATATGAAAGCAGGAAGAGCCGGATCAGGCATGCAACAGCCAGACTATTGCAGAGGTCAGCTAAGCGCCCAAAATAGAGGAATATACCTTGGGTATATGATAGTGTAAACTTGCAGTTGAAATGATGTTCACCTTGATACTTAGGGGAAGGAATTCCTGTGCCCGAGTCCCCAGACAGTCTCGGGTACAAGACTAAGAGACTCAGCAGCTCTATTAAGTCCATTTGTTATATTTCTACTGCAAGCTGAGCAGCCCAACCATTCTTCATCTACATTGGCAACTACCAAGCAAAACAGCACCGAGCTGACACTGGCGCCCTCACTCCGCACTTCCTATGGAGCTGGTGGCTGACTGCACTCAGCACTGGCTCGCCATCTCTTCCACTTCCTCTTTCCTATCAGCCATGCTGCTCACTGCACAATTTAATTACCCATCCCAGTGGCTGATTCAGAGGCACTGTTTTTCCTGAAACTTTACATGGCCTGAAGGCAAGCTGAGGCCTTCTTATGACAGATCATAAACATGTTCTCTCAATGGAACAAGTGTTATCCTCAGACCGAAGAACAGATTCTCTCAGCACCAGGCAAGGAAGGATTTGGTTCACTACCGCTAAACTTGGGAGACTAAACCCTATGGGAAGTGCTCTAGCACTGGCCTAGACCGCAGGCCTAGCATGCGTCTCCCACCAGGTCTATGGCCACCCACAGTTCCCACGCCATTCAAAAACTGGCTTGTGTCCAAGAGGGTTGTCCTACCTCCACAGAGGCCAGGGAGCGCACCTTCACAGTGATGGAACTGGGGAGGTTAGGAATAGCCCCACCCCCCTTGTGTGTAGGCAATGGGCTGACATCAGGTGCCTTCCTTAACCAAGCTCAGGGACTCGGCCTGATGCCCAGCAAGCTCCAGGGTTCCTCCTACCTCTGCCTCCTCAGCATCGGATTCTGTAACCACCACCACCACCACCACTGCTCCAGGCTTTTTAGTGTGATGCTGGAGCCCAAAGTCAGGTCCTGCTGCTTGCATGGCAACACTCAACTGAGTTTTCTCTCAGGTCCCGCAGCACCTGACTGCCAACGATACTCCCCTTCTGTCTCACCTGGGGAGGGCTTTCTAGGGAAAATGTCACATGGTTAAGATAGCAAGAAAATACATACTATGAAATTCATAACGTAGAAATGCATCAGCCATAATATTTTATGTTCTGCACTTCCTGGGATTTTTATTTCCTAGGGATCCTGGCAACAGTAGCGACAGATGGCGTTCCTTCACCTCTTAGATATAAACATAAACTTTTTGCCGTCTTTTTAGTTTAGACATGATGCCACTTGTCTGTTCTTCCTCTGATTAAACAGGAGAGTTGTTTGTTGTTTTTTAAAACAGACTATGTCTAGAGCAAAAGGGTACTAGAAAAATAAGAGCACACACAAAAACTCCCCCTGCTGAGTTATTAGGAAGAAACACAGGTCTTGCATGAAGTTAACTGCAAGCAAATAATTGGACACACAACCTCAACTCTTTTTGAGAAAGGGTCTTGGCGTGTAGCCCAGGCTAGCCTGGAACTCACTCTGTAGATCAGGCTGGCCTTGAACTCATGGGGATCCACCTGCCTCTCACTGCCAAGTGCTGGGATTAAAAACATAGCCACCATGCCAGGCATAACCTCAAAATTTGAAAACAGATGATCAGAATAAGTGTACATTCATTGGATGAGTCATATGGACAGAGGGGAAAGGGGAGCCTCTGGGTGGACATACTGGTCTAATAACTCCTGGAAGTTGGTGGTTTTCAGTAGCTATATAGAAAGAACCATAGAGCCATGGGAAGTGGAAGAAAAAAAGAAAAGTTTTACGGTGTCTCTTTTCCTGCATGCCTGGCCTGTCAGTCACCTCAATCAACACAGTGGTATAAGAGTCACAGGGCAGCCTTCTCCCTGAGCACAGGCTCAGTGTGCCAGAGAGGTCTGCTCTCGGAAGGAACTGCGGGGCCTGTTGAGGTAGACGCCAGAACTGTCCGAGACTCCTGGTGCTACTTGGAACAGGAAGAGCCCTCTACACATTCTACCACGACTCCAAGTGTCACAGGTTGACGGCTGACTCTTTCACCTCTACCGCCCCTGTCACCCTGCTAAGCCTCTAGAGAAGACACATACTTACCATGACTGCGAAGACACCAGCCTAGCCTGTTCTGGACAAGCCCCGTCAGGGTGCTCACCCCACTTGTGAGCCAGAGAAGCTCACCCTGGTGAACCAAAGTTTATCAGGTAACCCAATCAAACACGTTTCCATTAACAACTACCCCAGTCAAGGATCTCTAGCTAGATAAGCTACAGGCTTAAAAAAAAGATACACGTCATCAGCTAATCATCCCATAGAAATAAGAGAAATATGAAAGTGGGGCAAACAATTGTGTGTGTGATGCAGTGGGGTTTTCCCTGCCTAAGGCCATTTTTTGTTTCAAAGAAGGAAAATACTTCCCTCTCCGTTAGAAACAGGATTTGGACACACTACAAACACACACACACACACACACACACACACACACACACACACACACACACAGCTACTTACTCTTCTCAGGACAGTTTCTAGCGGCCTGAGCACCCCGTTCACCAAGCAGCTCCCTGAGGCCAGAGATTGCAGGCACTAGGTCCAGACTAAGCACCCATCCTCCAGAGTCCCCATGAGCCTAAGATGTGTGCAAACCATGGGCATCACCCCTCACCTGGTTGATAACTTTTCCAGTTTGCCTCTCTCCGTGAACATGATGACACATGCTCACCATCTGAACTAGCCTACCTGCCTCGAGACTGTGTGATCGATCACCCATGGAAACGGGTGCCTAGGGTGAGCGTAAAACACCTGCCTCACATACATAGTCACCGACTGGTGAAGGGCTTGGGCATAAGGGAATCCAGGATATTTGGATTGCGCCTTTCAGTTGTCAGAACAGTCTAGGTATGAGGTGAGGAATCTGGAGTGGTTTTGTATTCCAGGGATAAGCAACAAGCAACTTTATAATAGAAGGCAAGTGCCATAGTAATAATAGCATCACTGGCCATTACAGAGTTTACTGTGCGCCGTGAACAACCAGAACAGCAATTTTACATATAATACATGCTCTAAGGCACAAGGAGTACTAAAAACAACAAGAACAACAAAAAACAAAACAAAAAAAAACCCACTAGATGATATTTTCTAAATTTAGATTTAGCTTTAGGACACTTTCCCTAGACAAAATATTATTCACAATAGCAATGTTAAAAAAAAAATAGCAACAAAGCAAAGCTGCTTCGAATGTGGCTGAAATGTGAGACCTGGTTGATAGACCACCCCCCCCCCTTCCCCACATTACACTCCAGGCATCCTGTCTCTCAATTCCAGTCCCTAGGGTCCAAGGAGCTGAGTGGATCCTCAGAACACAGCTGACAATGTGCACATTGCCGGGAAACTTAGGGACAGCAGTGGACAGTACCACAGCAGCGCCTCCACCCCTCCAACAGTTAAGGACCATGAAGCAGGAGCTGGAGATGAGTGTAGGGACAACACATGCCATCCTCAGACACCAAAGACGTCTGCCAAAGATGCCGAAAGCTGAGTTTATTTTACAGTACCACCTCATCCTCCCTGTAGGCCACAGTGCCTTCTCTGGACTTTGGAGCACTGGATGGAATGCCCTTCCCAATATTCTAACAGGGCCTTTCCAGTAAGACTGTACACAGATGTGCATCCTGTGACTTCCAATACAGAAACACTTTAAGCAACAGTTCAAAAGACTACCCTGAGTCCCTTTTCCATCCTTAAGAGTTCTGTGGGCTTTTTTTTTTCCTCTTTCTGTTGTCTCTTTGGTTTCTGTCGAGGGTAGGGTCACTTAAATGTGATTCTATGCTCTCTTTTAGCAAATACTTAAGAAGTGGACTAACAGGCTGTCTTCATCTCAAGTTGGTCATGTCACTTTACTGGGGTTTGTTGTTGTTGCTGCTGCTGCTGCTGTTTGTTTATTTGTTTGTTTGGGCAAACAGACCCAGCAAAGACATCACCGACGTGCCTAAGTCCTCAGCTGTTCCATTTGGAAGGGGAACTTTCTTTTCCACAACCTGTTCCTCGGATCTCTCCTGCCCCTGCAAAGCTACTGCAGACTCCACAGACTGAAACGAATGAGAGGACTTTCTCCCTGGGCCCGCAGCACAGACACACCTTGGACTTGGTGCAGAGAAAGGAAAAATTCTTGGTGGTAATGTTAAGCCAAAGTAGGCATTTTGCATGTCTCACAAACCAGCTCTTTCCACCTGTGTCCTCACCTCTGTTTCTGACTTTCTTTTCTCTCACAAACTAAGGAGGGAGGGAGGAAAGAAAGGAAGAACAGAAAATGTTCAGCTGTGTACACCCACAGGAAATATTTGGCTAATTCTGTAATACCCTGAGGTGCATAAAGGTTAAAAGAAAAATGAATTCATGCTCTACACTTCTGAGACTAGAGGTAGGCCAAGTACACTCACTTCACGAATGGCTGAGTGTCTTGAACAGTTGTTAACTCCCACCCAGGCACTCTACAGTGGACTGATGTCCAGACCTCGTGTCTTGACTCCTGGAACAATGTTGTTTCCACTACACTCAACACGTTACTGTGTCAGTTAGAGGCTCCTGCTGGACCCACAACAGCAATTAAGGCACATTCCTGGTGTCCAACAACCGCTAAACACACCCAAAACGAGAACACGCACGCTCAGAATCACTACTAAGCTCACACCCCTGGTGCGGTAGATAGAAAACGACAGGATCCGCCACGTGGCCATCAAAACCTGGAGGTCCTCATTTCCCCTGGCAGTGAGAACTCAATCAGACACAGCTGAGGGACGGGAAAGGAAAACACCTTCACCTCGAAAGGTCTATGGAGAGGCGGAGAGACCACAGTTGCCCAGTGGCACAGGGGCCAGAGCTGCAAGAGAGACCTATTGCCTTTCTGTTCCCTTGGTGCGTTGTTTTTGTTTTGTTTTGTCTTGTCTTTTCTTTCCTTTCTTCCTTTTCTTCCTTTTTTTTTTTTTTTTTTTTTTTAAGGCAAGAGGGCTCTCTGCGGTTTACAAGTCTGGCTGCTGAAAAGGCGTGGGCCACATCCTCTGCAAGGTAGCTTACTTTACAAGAGTTAGTTCTCCCCAGGACACGGGCGGGGGGGGGGGGTCCACGCGTCCCCCGTGCTTGCTGACAGACCCGCTTCTCTCTGGTTCCCGGAGGCTCAGTTGCAACCCACGCACCGCCACGCGCCAAGTGCGGCTGCCCCCTCCACCCCCGCACGCGCCACAAGCACCCCGGGTACCCTTCGCCTTCCCTCGCCGCCACGATACCCTCGGGAGACCGTGCCCATCCCGGCGCCCACCTGCAGTGGTCGGAGCACGCTCCCGCTCCCGCAGCGCGCTCCTGGGCGCCTCCATGCGGGCTGCGCGCCTCCACCCGCACGCTCGCTGCGCCCCGGCACTCTGCTCGCTTCCCGGCTGTCGCTGGTGGGAGCTCAGCTTCGGCTACAGAGGCCCGTGATCCCGCCCCTTGCGCAGACTGACGCGCGCGGCCGCCACTCAGAAGCTGCGGGCGGGACCTCCGTGCGAGGTCGGAGCGGAGGGGGCCCTGCTGAGCGCTCCTACCCACCCCACCCCCGCCCCCGGGCTGCTCCTCCGGGCACACTCGCGGCGATCCACCTGCAGGGATCCCGTGCCCTCTCGGAAGCTCTGCACCGAAGCTGATGGGCAGAGGGACGGATGCCCCGCACAGGCCCAGGACACCGTGGCGCCTCGATCCCCAGTTGGCCACGGAGCAAATCTGCACTGTCTGCGCCAGAAAGCGGGACTGGAATCCAGAAGCAGCTGCGCCCCAGGGCGTGTTCCACTACGAGGGGCAGGCTTCCTGGACTTTCTCGCCAGTGCGTGCTTGGAACTGTTTAGGCATGGAACTACTGCTTTTTCTTGACAGAAAGTGGTTCCATAAAACAATTTCTTTAAAGTTAAAAAAAAAAAAAGGAAAGAAAATAGCTGACAGGAAAAGTAAATGACCTAACAAGAAAATGACACAAGATTCTTTTGCGCCTAATTTTCTAATTTGATAGACTCCCTTTTTTCCTCCAGAAGAAAAAGGAAGAAAATTAAAACCGCAAACAAGAACTTCCTTTTTCTCTAGTGTAGGCAGATTCCAGCTACAAACAGAATAGCATGTCGAATATTCTGTCAGCCTCTGGCAAAATAAGTTCCATAACTAAAGAAAGATGTAGTGGAAAGAGCCTGGAGTTTCATGTGACTTCAATAGCCTTAGGGCAATGTCATCGAGTTATTGAAACATCACAAGCCTTTCTGGGCCTCCGAACAAAGAATCGGAGGACGGTGGATTGTTAGCCATGCCTCCGAAATCCCGGCCAGACCACCAGCCCATGACGCGAAGGCAAGCAATTAGGAGAGCTGCCACCCGACATGCGCACCGCACGTGCATTTTCCCCATTAGTGTGCTTCATTAAACCCCAAACTTGTTCGTGACATTGGTAGTGCAACCCTGGCTCACTGAGACCCATCAAAAGCTAGTACAAACTAAGGTCTGCCCTCAATCACTCAAACATTTTCCAGCACAAGATTCACAGAAGGCAAATGCTACCAAGCTTGCTGTGTGTTTAAAAATCTCTCGTCCATCTCTGATATTTAATATTGAGGGGTGGTTTTCTACAGCCATAAGCCATCCCTTACGTGTATAGGAACACACTATTAATGAGGGAAGACTGCTGGCCTGTCCATTGTAAACAGGGCTATGAGCAGCGGTCAGAACAAATGACCTCTTCTAGAAACTGAAAGAAAGGACTCTAATTTCTTGTGGTATGTTAAAATTTACTAGTGTCCCTCAACTACAAAACAAATTAGCCACCCAGGCTCCCTTCCCTCCTCCCACATGATAATGTTTATGAACACTGCTGTTTAGACTGGACTAAAATGCCTTTAGTTAATCCACATTTAAGATTTCATGGTTATCCCTAAAGTTCCTCTGTTCTGTTCCTCAAGCTGAGTGGGCAGCCTCTTAGGTTAGTACTCAAAGACCTGAACTCTGAGCCAGACCAACAGTCTTGACTGGGCTCCAGCCATATATGGTCTTTATAAATTAACATGTTTGGTGCCTCAGTTTCCTTGCCTGTAAAATAGGGC
Organism: Acomys minous; assembly: GCF_964271855.1. Taxonomy (NCBI): domain Eukaryota; kingdom Metazoa; phylum Chordata; class Mammalia; order Rodentia; family Muridae; genus Acomys; species Acomys minous. Next base: position 43,589,366 of record NC_140494.1, on the reverse strand, counting down.
CCCATAAGACTGTCTTATGAGGTTTTCTTTTTCACGGGAATTGAATGTATGCAACTCCCTTGGAGTGATGCGTCAC